>NC_043707.1:59983127-60061050 GCF_006229205.1 Suricata suricatta
TATCCTTTATTTTAAATTCTCTCATTGTGCAGATGAAAATTTCTCCAGCAGCCACAATCAGTAGAGCCACACTGTAATTTAAGATTGCCTCATACCTTCAATCTGATGAGGGTTGGTAACAGATTTGCTTTATTTTGTTTGCTTATACCTCTTACCTGGTAGATTTCCATATTTCCTTTGTATTGTAATTTGTATTGTTTTAGATTCTCTTGTGTTTTTTACAAATGATTATTATTTCTGGAACTTTCTGATGTAAGCAGTTTCTAATTTTCCGTTATATAGGATTTATCTCATTGCTTTCAGAGGCTTACACAATATGCAGACTCAAATTAAGCAGTGGTTCAAATTTAAGTAAAATTAGATAGAATTTTAGATATTAAATCTATAGGCAAAGTTTGTATTTAAGTTCTGCTTCTTTCATGCAGTCTACAAATAGCTTATTCAAAAACTCTTCTAGAAGCGTGAGTGTTTGCTGATCTCAAATACATGATAGTCATACTTAAAAAACAATGAAAATTACTGGCTCACGTCTCTCCATCTCCTTCTCTGTTATTCTGATCCTTTAAACTTGCATAAATTGGGCTTCAGAGTGCTTTGAAGGAAAGACAAGTTTTGAAAAGTCATCTTCTTGGGCCAGGGCCCATGTCTTTGTATTAAGTACATTCTAGGTACATATGCTGCTCAGTAAATTCTTGATGATATTAAGTAAATAGAAAAAAATGGGAAAATACTTTGCCAATTGAGGGTAGGATAGCATATCAGAAATAAAAGTAATTCATAGGCTTGAAAGTAAAGCTTAAAAAGCAGAGATGTATGAGCCATGGGAAGAGATTCAAAATAGAACTTAGAATGCATCAAAGTTCAGATTATTTAATCAGTGTTCTATAGGAAAATTGGAATCTGGAATATATGCTCAGCAAAGCTAGTTGGGTCCACACATTGGTAGAGGCAGAGTCAAGGGTTCCCAAGCAGAGCCAGAAGACCTCTCTTTTAGAGAAACTGGGAACATTTTGAGAGAAAGTAGTGGTCAGGGGAACCTAACTACAAAGAGAGTGGGTGATTGAGAAGGCACTACTGTCATGGAAATAAATAATGCAGAGCAGGGAGAAACATGATGGCAAATTATATGAGTCAAAGTGAAGGGTGGAGACTGACATTGTAGCTTCTCTTCTGTACTTTCTACTTAGACATCTAAAAGGTCAAAGGCATCTGTCTAATAGGATGTATTCTGATGGTCAAGATGGGAAAGCTATCCTGTAGGGGAGCACTACCAGAGGAGGGTGAAGAGAAGCAAGACTACGCGTAGAATACAACGGTGGAACAGAAATTTGACCTTAGGACAGACACAAATAGGATAAGGCATATAAAAGCTATTCAAGAAAGATGTCCTAAGCTTTCTAAGACTTCTCAGCCATATTGGAAGCAAATAGTGTAATATTAGATAAAACCCCACTTTAAAGAGAATTCCCACAGTACATACCTTTGGACCAGTGAGAATACTCTTGTTTTCATTGAGAAGGTAATATTTCTATACTCTAAAATGCTCAGAGAGATTAAAGATGGGATCATGTACAGAGAAGAGTATGTCAATCTTTAAAAGAAGTCCTAGCAATTCAGTTACCAAAAGGCCATTCTTAATAGGCATATGCAAGACCAAAGAGCAGGGCATAGCCAGTCAAAAAGCAAATTGGAGAGAAAGCAAATGGGAGCTTTTGATTTACCTAGAAGTTGACAACATTGCAAATATGGCATCAGAGATAACATTTACCTAACGAGAGCACTAGGGAAATAATCTAATTTACAGTAGGGACATGTCTTGTGATTTCTAGTTTCTAGAATTACTCATTTCCTCACAGGTATCAAGGTCTGCTTTGCAGAAACAACCACAACCCATTCTTTTAGTGATTGCTCTTCTGATAATTTATTCAAATGAAATACTATTTGTGTGGAAATATATGGATTATATTCTGTTGTAGCTATCACTTATCTGAACAGATCAAGAAATGGACAGAATTGCTAATACTTGATTATTGATACTGTGTCTTCTTTGCCATACTTCTAACAACTATGTATTTTAATGTTTTTTTTAATGTCTTTATTTTATTTTGAGAGACAGAGCAGAGAGTGAGCGGGGGAGGGGCAGTGAGAGTGGGAGACACAGAATCTGAGCAGGCTCCAGGCTCTGAGCTGTCAGCAGAGAGCCCTACGTCAGGCTTAAACCCAGGGTCTGTGAGATCATGACCTGAGCCAAAGTCGGATGCTTAACTAACTGAGCCACCCAGGCGCCCTACAACTATGTATTTTAAAAGCACTGTTTGCTGTAAGCATTCCAAATATTGTTTGAAGAAATGGCTTGGTTTCTTTAGCACCAGAAATATATACTTAAGCATAAACTACCGAACATCAGAAATAATATCTTTATGATGTAACCAAATCTCATTTTTATTATAATGGAAGATATTTTGATTAGTACAAGGTACAATTACTTCACTATTAGGCATCTGATAAGGTCAGCTTATGCTTTTATATATGAAGGAAATGAAAAGTCTAACAGACATTAAATGTCTGACATATATTTCATTACACAATCTTCCCTGCAATGAATGCAAAATGCATTCATCAGTGGAACATTGTACTGAATGCAAGAAAATGAAGTTACTTTCTTGAATTTTCTTCATGCAATTGCAATTATTCTCTGAAGAAACCTCAAAAGAAGTGATTCATGTGAATCTGAACTTTTAGGAGTAATTTATACTTGTCTATACTAACATACTGTCAGAAATATCTAACTTACATTTGCTATATTAAAAAAGCACAGACAATACAACTTACTGATTTGTGTCATGAAAACTGCCCAGGAAGTACAGTGCTAATGATAGTTACGATCAAATTCCAGAAGAAAAGGAAAGCTTGGCAAGTATTCAGATGATATTAGCATTTCATTTCAAATATTATTTTCTGGAAAACAGGCATTTTTGAGCATAATCATGTTTTTAATCTTTCTGTGCCTTTATGTGCAAGATACCTACAGATTCTGATTAAACTGAAAAAAGCCCCTTCTGTTGAATGCACAATCATCTTAAACGTAAAACTCATTTAGGAATGAGACCAAATGTGGTATAAAGTAACAATATTTTCAAAGAGGAGAATATTTCATAGATTTCAATCAGACTATGGGCTTTTCTTTGCTGACCAAAAGTAGTTAAGGTGGTATGGGTTGATTAACTGATCCAGGAACACTGACTGAGTTTACTGGGTGGGCCTGGTGACCCAGAGATTCTTGAATAAGATGGATCTACAGAATTTAAGGAGCTCATAATCCAATGAAGATTATATCATGTGAAAATTTATCATACACCTTAAATATAGGAAAAGTTGAAGTTGATAATTTTTATTTAAAAATATTAATATGTTAGCTATCTTGTAGACAGAGTCTGTGCTCTGTCTCTGGATATTAATGCATTAACTGGGGTAGATATGTACAGACTCAGATACATTTATTGTCTTTCCTAAAGATTTGGTACACATTTAGATTATTCCCTGAAGTGTACAAAACTATATTTATAAGATTTATAAGATATGTGGGTAGAAAATGAAAGCATATATTAGCGTGTCTTTAAATATATATAAAAGAACCAAAAGGCCAATAGAATTAATACAATAGTGTAGGTGGGGGTGAAATGCTAGATAAATATGCTAGCATTAGCAGCATTAATTACAATAAGCAAACAGAAAAATAACTGAAAAAATATTCCACATACAATAACACAAAAGCTATAAAATTCTAGAATTTTTCTGGGTAGGGAGTAAAATGTGGCTTTACTGTTGAACATAAAACTGAGCGGAGTAAATGTAAACATTTCCTATGTTTCTAAATGGGAAGGCTAAGTGTTATATAGATGTACATTGTTCCTGAATTAAATAATAAACTAAGTGGAAATTTTAAATAATAAACTAAGTGGGGATTTTATGGAACTTCAAGCTGATTCTAAAGTTCAAAGAGAGGAGTAAATAAGCAGAGTACTAGCACACATATGAAATATACTACCATATGTTAAAACATGCTAGATAGCAGATATCACTGTAGGAATAAAAATAAATAAAGGGACCATAATACATATTAATACATGATAAATAGGGCACGTAAAATTATCAAGGAAATGATGACTACTGATAATCCAGTTGACATTCAATAAAAAATAGAAATTCACCTCAAAATAAACTCAAAAATAAATTCCAAATAGATTAATAGCATAATATACTTTTAAGACTATTTAAGAACAAGAAAGAAATACAAGGGAATGTTTTTATAATCTTGTAATAGGACAGGCTTCCTAAGTGAGACACAGACTTAGAATCCACAGAAGACAAGGAACATTTTAAATTTTGGAGGGGTGGGGTAAAGTAAGCTCTAGGCCTGAGATCAAGAGTTGCATGCTCTCTTGACTGAGCCAGCCAGGTGCTCCCTTTATAAATTTTTTTTTTTGGAAAATTGACGTATTTGGCTACATAAGTTAAAATACCTGTATGGCAAATGAAACCATAATATAAAGAACATTAAAAGATTAAAAAAATAGATTGGAAGATCAATCTATTATCTATCTATATGTATCTAAATCTCTCTCTCTATATAGATATATATAGAGATATATATCTTAAATATAAATAAATATAAATATTGTATATATATAAATAAAACCAAGTAATAATATCCATAGGTATAAGTAAGAATTTCTACAAAATCATGTTGAAGAGTAGTATAAGCTTCCAATGAAAGGAAAACAGTCTGGGGAGTTATTTTGTGGTTAATAAATGTTATTTTAAAGGTATCATGAATTTTCACTGGGACCTAAAATGAAAAGTATATCCCAAGTGTACATTTTTCTTTTTAAATAGTCTAGTATTTTCTCTTTCTGCCATGTGCTTGCCAGCATGTATCTCACTGAACTTTCCATTTTAGTCATCTATTTTTACACCCTGACAAGTGTAAGATATCTGTTTTCCTAAATCTTGATTTATATGTTATTATTCTGGCAATTCTCCTTATTTCAGAAGGGTATTCAAAAATTGAACTTTCATAAGCCTGCTATTATAAAATATCTATTTATAGGTAGGCAACTGGCAGAGTTACCATAGAAACTGAAACAGCAATCAATTCAGAAACCATGAAAGTGTATGTAAAGATGTGAGTATTATGATTAGAAAGCAATAAAACACAAAATATCTCATAATTATTAGGGGAAAATGAAGAATAGAATATTTTTCAAAAGATGGTAACAGAAGGAAAAACAATCTTCAATTATACTTTATCCACGAGTATAAATTTGTGCAACTGTAATGAAGCTAGGCATGCTCTCATTTTAAAAGATGCTGTAAAGAAATCAGTTATTTTAAGAAAACTGGATAAATATAGAACTCATGTACTCTGGGAAGCCTGTATCTTAAGGCAAACAACTAGTATTCTCTGAAATTCCAATATTAAACCTACTTCAAGTGCAATGTTCAAATCATTTTGATTTGGCAGGCATCTTGATGTAGACCCATATCTTCTACAACTACCACAGCACAAACTCTGTACACCTTTGGAAGAGTCCAGGAATTGTATTATATGACCACCAAGGTGATAAAAATCCCTTGAGAATTAATTGCATAATTATTTTCAGCTGACACATTTGGTGCACTAATGCAGTCATTCCTGAACTCATGATTGTGACTCACTGATAATATTACAGTAAGAATTCTAGCTAATGCTGGTGGGAATGGAATTTAGTTTTCTTTTTATCTTTCAAAAAATATGTTTTTATTTATCAAAGGTAAAACAAAAGAAAACAAATATTCCATTGATAAATGTTTCAGTGAATGGACTTTTCTCATCTGTGGATATCCAATGCTTTCAAATGAAGTTGTATAAAATGAACGTCAGAAAGTTAAGATCCTTTATTCACTAAATTTGTATAAATTATGCACTAAATTCCAGGTAACTTACAATTTAACTTCACATAAATCAAAGGGAGTAAATGGATATTTTCCCTAAATAACAAAAACCGTTTATAATTTACTAAGGAACACAAGATAATTCATATTTCTATGAATATTCATTTAAAGGCTTCTCAAAGGTTACTTGCAAACTCAGCAACTATATGATTGTTTTCCCATACGTCTATTAAAGAAAAAAAAATGATTAGAGTGCAAGAAGTAGATTTTAAATTACACCAGCTATCTCCGATGGTCCAGAGTAGGAGGATTATGATTCAATATAGATTTGTTCGGCTTCAGAAAGCAATGCTTTCCATTCCCAAAGGACATAGCTCCAGCAGCTGCCACCTCTCACAGGGAGTTGTGAGCCTCACCAGCCTGATTCAGAAAGGATTACACAGGGAGACACAGGGATTACATGGTCAATTATTAACCTCAAAGATGATTCTCTTAATGAAACATTTTGAGGTTTCTCTTAATGAAACCTCAGAAATGATTCTCTTAATGAAATTTCCCATTTATTTGAACACCCAAAGAGTACATAGTGTCAGAATGAACAGAATAGTCCAAGCCATTTTAACTAAATGTAAGGAGAAAAAGAACTGTGGTTGGCAATTGTAAGCATAAGAAATCCTAATAGCAAAGATACTTTGGCGATGACTTTCATGAATCAAACTAAAAACAGCGGGAATTATTTCTTCTGTTTTTATTTGAACTTTTAATTAAAACAAAGCAGGAACTTTCTGTGAACAAATTCTATGTCTACAACCCAGTGAGCTTTTATCACGTGAACCTTCAAATGTCAATAGCACACACAAATCAAGGAATAGAACATGCCAGCATTCCACAAGTTAGCTTCATGTCTCTTAGCAGTCATCCTCACTTCCCATCCCCCACAGCTAAACAGGATTCTGACTTCAACCACCATGCAATAGTTCTGTCTGTTTTTGAAATTTGTATAAATAGAATCATTCTGTATATACTATTTTATTGATGCTACTCCTTTTATTCAAAATTACCTTTATGGTATTCATCCAAATTTTGCATGTATTTATAGTTTTTATCTATTTATTGTTGTGTAGTATCTAATTATGTGATCATGTCACCATTTTTAAAATCTGTTCTACTCTTGACAGACATTTAGGTAGGGTTTATTAGTTTTTATTTACAAAGAGTGCTGCTCTGAATATGATTGTACATGGTTTTTGGTCAGCATATGTAAACATTTTTGTTGGGTATATACTAAGGAAGGAAATTTGGATGAGTCATGGAGTTTATACACATTCAGCTTTAGCCATTACTGCCAAGTGGTTCTCCAAACTAGTTTTACCAATTTAACTTCTCATTAACAGCATGTGAGAGTTGTTCCACATCCTTTTAGCACTTGGAATTCTCTGTCCTTTTCATTTAGCAGTTCTGGTGTGGGTGTGTAGTGAATTCTCATTGTTTCTAATGAATACTCTCCTAATATGTAATGAAATTAGATTTCTTCATATGTTTGATAGCGACATGGAACTCCTCATTGTGAAGGACATACTGAAACAGTGATTGCTTCATAAGGGAAAACTGTAATTGGGTCTACATTCTAATGATTCTACATTTTAGTGAATACTCCTGATGATGATTATTCATGCTAATATGGGCAACCATTGCACTAGGCCGTATTCATCATCAGGACATGGACTGTGTTTTAGTGACCATTGAATTTCTAGCGTAAAGCTCAGTTCCTTGTTTTAGATCATTGGCTTTGCCATATATATATATATGAACATTTTAAGACTGTAGGGAGCTGCCAGAAGAACAAAGATCAGCTGCCTGCAGGCGGGGCAGTGCTGTCACTCCCAATTCAGGGCTAGAGACAGCCAGTTTGGGCTTTCTTATTGGCCCCTCAGGCGCTGTGCTAAAATCGCAGTTTCGGTTTCCCCTTTACCCTAGCCTTTTCCTAAAAATCACTTGACCGTGTTTTCTAGCAACCGACCTACTCAGCTGCCTTGTTTTCTGCCTTCTACCCTTTATAAGATGTGTGTGTTCTCTCAATAAATGAGGCTTGATCAGAGACTTTATCTTGCCTTCATTCTCTGTGCCCCCTGCCCCCCAATTCTCCCTCCCTCCCTCAGGACCTGCATTGACCGACCTGCAGGATGGGTTATAAAACTATAAATTTCCTTCTAAGTACTGCATCAGCTCTACTTTAGCCACATCCTGATAGTTTTGGCATGTTGTGTTTTAGTTATTTAATAAGCAATATTTTCTAATTTCCCTTGTGATTTCTTCCTTACTCCATCAATTATTTAGAAATAAGTTGATTAAGTTTCAGGTATTTGAAAATTTTCTAGATATCTTATTAATTTGTTAATTAAATGCAGGTAAGGTCTGAAAGCATATGATTTCAAATCCTTTTAAATGTATTGAGACTTGTTTTATGGCACAGCACACCATCTGCTTAGTGAGTGTTTCATGGTACACTTACGAAAAATGTATATTTTTCAGTTGTGTGTAAAATATAAATATCAGGTCAAGTTTGATAGTGTTAGTCAAAATGTCCTTGTTTTTAATACTTTTTTCTGCCTGTTCTATCAATTACAAAGAAAAGGATATTAAAATCACCACTTATGATTATGTATTTAATTTCTCCTTTTAGTTCTGTTAATTTTGACTTTACATATTTTGAACCTCTGTTAATAGGTGCATTTACATTTAGGACTATTATATGTTCCTGATTCATTGATCCCTGGGCTGGTTAATCCAGTTGGGCTGATAGCAGTATCTTTAGTTCTTTTTTCTTTAAGCCAGTCAAATTCTCTGACGTGAATTTTTCTACCATTGACCTGGAGATTATTAGCCTACCTGTCATTATTCTGAGATCCCAATAGGCACAAAGATTGGGTTTTCAAAATTCAGTATGTGACTGACAGACTTCCACTGAAATTGAAAGTTTTAGTGTGGATTTCAGCCCCACTCTGTGGTGTATGTTTCCAAGGGACAGACTTCTTACCATCTCAAATAAATCTCTGTCTCACCATTTCAAGGACATATCTTCAGTTTTCTGCAGAGGTAGGGGAACAGAATATGAGGAAGAAAATCTGGAGGCTTTTGTGACTCAAACAGCCTCTTGTTTTTAACCTCATCCTTATTTCCATTTTAAAGGTACTTGGTGCTGCAAATACAGACTTGTGAGACAGGGTGGTGAAGAATGAGTCAAGTAGCTTCTAAGTTTGCAAAATTTTGTTGCAGAGCTAATAGTTGTATGTGAAAGAGTTAGTTGTCAAAACTATGCAAATTAAGGGGTGCCTGGGTGACTCAGCTGGTCTCTTGGTTTCAGCTCAGGTCATGATCTCACAGTCTGTCAAGCTCTGCGCTGACAGTGAAGAGCCTGCTTGGGTGCTCGCTCTCTCTCTCTCTCTCTCTCTCTCTCTCTCTCTCTCTCTCCCTCCCTCCCTCCCTCCCTTTCTTTCTCCCCCTGCACCACTCATGCTGTCTCTGTCTCTCTCAAAATAAATAAACTTAAAAAAATATTTTTAAAAAGAGACTATTGGGGTCTATAGCTGTGTTGCTGCTGACATTCTAACATTATAGATTCATTCTTCCTTTGAGTATTTATTTAATTACTTAAGTTAAAGAAATATTTCTTCTCATTTCCAAAAGATTTGAATCAACACATTAATTTGGGGGGATTATCAATTATGATCGATTTCCCTTTTGAATGCAGATCACCCTGGGAAGTATAACACACTGGAATTGCCATCAGTCGCTTACATCATATTGCAAAATAATTATATCAGACCTTTCTGGCAAACTTATGAGAAATCTGCTGGTTAGGAATGGGAATGCGAACGGGCAAATACAAAAAGGAAGAGTGGTTTTGGGTTGGAGCTCTGGAAGCTCTCTGGGTGGGGACCTAGAGCTGCGGGGGGCTAAAGAAGGGCTAGAGTGCGGTCCTGGGTAAAGGACCAGAAGTGACAGAACACAGAGTTCTGTGACAAAGTGTGTGTGGAGAGACAGGAAATAAGAATTCAAAGATAATAGATTTCTAGAACTTATCTTTTGTTACTATTTTAATACTTAAACCCCCGTGTAAAAGCTATAAACAGAAGTCTTAGGTTTACATGATAATTATGGATTTTCTAAAATGGAAATTTTCCTCCGATTCCTTAAAATATAGGGCAGAATAATACTGCTTTCTTATATTGATCATGAGAAGTTGTTCATAAATTACCAATTTTTCTTCTCAGTTGAATTATTTCACATTCATCTTGTAAATTTAGAGAAGTTTTAAAAATTACTTATTACTTTGTTATTATTTTTTGATTCTTCATGCCTTCTGTCAAGTAGCCAGTGTGTTTAACAGTTAGATTTACTATAGTTAGTATTTAAGAAAAAGTTATTATTTTGTACTGCCTTAATTTTCTCTTAGGATTTTCATGCTTTAGCTAGCTTTTTTCCTCTTATATTCAAATAGTACCAATCCAAACAAAAAATATAGCTAATTTTCTGATTTAAAATATTTTTATTTCAGAGGCCAGAGAGTCCATGTTTATATCACTTATTTTACATATTTTATGTTAAATATAACAATGCAGTGTTGTATGTTATGATATGGGGAGTATTTTTGGTGGTGGCTGTCTTACTGGTAAGGTATGTTCTGGGTGTATTCCCTGAAAAACTTGTCAGTATGGATGTAGGATGAGATTCAGACTTTGGTGAGTCTATTTCACTTCATGGCTAAAGACATCCAGAAGTCCAGTTTGTAAAAAATAAATCAAAATGCCTCATGAAAAGGAAAATTGTAAACACTTATTGCTTGTAGAAGGTTTTTAGAGATGACTTTTGAGAAAGCAATTAAGTTAGGGAAATGTGCTGCTCAGAACACACTGGTGGTGTGAGTTCAGTTGACCTGGAGGCAAAGCTCTAGCTCTAATAGGCTTTTCTGTTGTGGTACTTGTTCCTATGGAAACTGACCTCTCCTGTGCTCTTTTCTCTCTCCTTGTATCACTTAAAAACAGGTTACAGAAGCAATGGCCAGAAAGCAACATGAAATATTCATACAGCCACTACCTTCGAGGCTTTACCTAACATACAGGTGTATCTTTTCTCTTACAGGCTGTGTACATAGACCCACTTGTCACTTATTTATATATGTCTAACAACCTAGAACACAGGAGCTGAAATAATTTCTCTGACTTGGTAATGAGGCAACTTAATGATGATGCTCCAAGGTCTTTCAAAGCACATGTGAATTAGACAGAGCAGGGCTAACAGAGCAGAAGGAGGATGGTTGCTTATTAGGAACCTTTTATTTTGGGGACAAAATGAGCGTGTAGCCTCCTGCCCCACTCCTGGTATCTATTGATTAATAAAAGTGTTAGAATACATTAAAAGTTCAGTTTGGAGAAAGCAGTCCTGACCTAGCTGGTTATGGATTTTGGGAGAGGCCCTTAGTTTTTTCCTCTAAGAGACATGTAAAGATTTTTAAATAAACTATAGTGTTTCTTAAAAAATAATTAAAATAATAGAATTAGTAATTTGATTTACCTTTATCTTAAAAGATAAAGTGAACTCAGAACAAGTCTTCTAATCAAATGTTTTATTAAAAATATAATATATTTTTTTGCTGCTGATAAGGAATTTTTCAGGCTAAATTCCCATAATGGAATTTTGGTGACTTTAAAGCTTTGTTCCACTTTTCTCCAAATATGGACGCTTCCTCCAGCCTGAATGAGTGGACATTTTTGAGCCTGATATTCACCAAGAAGGGGGAAAATTCCAATTGTTTTGTGGCTCACTATCAAAGACATAGCTGCAATCCCAGCACCCTGGATATTAAAATCAGGTCTGGCAAGAGCTAGTTAGTGAATTTGACAAAGTCCTTTAATTTCTTAGAGTTTTTGTCTATCATTTTTCAAATTGAAACAGTAATACCTAGTAAGTTGGGAGGATTTAATAAAATCATGTAGATAATTTTGAGTTTTTTCCATGCCAAGGCACTGTAGTAAGCACTAGCAATACAATGGTAAATGAAACACAGAGCCTGTCCAATTGGTGAGTATGGCCTATTGCAATGGTTTCCAAATGTTAGTGAGAATAATCATCACCTGAGGTATTTACTGAAAGGTGGAATTGTTAAAATGTAGACCACATTACAGTTCTTATGAAATTATCACTGTCTTTTTATAAAATTATTTAAAGCCCTTTCACTGAAGCACACGTATTTTTAAAAAATTGATCAAGAGGAGCTTGACTACTTTTGGGGCACCTGGGTGGCTCAGTCACATAGGTGTCTGACTTTTGATTTTGGCTCAGGTCATGATCTCAAGGTCATAGGATTTGTGAGATAAAGCCCCACATCTGGCTCTGAGCTGACAGCACTGAACCTGCTTGGGTTCTCCCTCACTTCCTCTCTCTCTGCCCCTCCTCCTCTCTCTCTTGCTCTCTCTCTTTTTCTCTCAAATAAACAGAAATTAAAAAATTTCTCTCATTAAAAATGAGAGAAAAGTTTGCCTACCTTCAAAGAAAATTTCATCAGTAACTATGCTTTGGAGACAGGTAAAAATTTAAATTTAAGATGGGAAGATTCAAGACATTTGCTATAATAATATAAGCAAAGCAAAAAAAGAATAGACAAGGGAGGAAGGATTAATTAGAGAGGCAAGGAAATAAAAGCACCCTTTAACAATATGTCTTATTTCAATAACTACATTTGAATTGGAAACTTAATTGGAAGGACACATTTTAAGATTTTAGTAGAGAGATCTCCACTACATTTTTTTCTCAGGATTTTTCTCCCTTAATCTAGATGATGAATGATCAATGGTAAAAAGAAGTATTGAAAATATAGTCTGGAAGTATATTATCAAATGGTTGCCCACTGATCTTTTTACTCTCTCCACAGTTTTGCCTTTTCCAGAATGTCATATAATTGGAATCATACAGTGAAGTCTTTCAGACTGACTTCTTTCACTTAGTAACATGCATTTAAGTTTATTCTATGTCTTTTCATGCTTGATAGCTTTTTTGTTTAATTGTAGGAAATTAATTTTTAGCACAAAATTTTAATGTTTTCACCTCCTATGTTTATCATTTCCTATGGCTACCTAAATACATCTATCTAGATGCATATATATGGTAGTATGGAGACCAAAAGAAAGGAACAGTGATGAGAGCTTTGCCTTTTCTTCATCTTCTTCTTCATTACATCCATGTGAAAGGAACAGTATCCTATTAAGCTACCGTGCCACATAATTCTTGATGGTGACAAGCAGAGAAGTCAGCAGTGGGCCACAGTGAGATGAGAAGAAGCACGTATCAGTACGTCCTGAGAAGCAACTGGTGGGTGGAAAACTCAAGATAGGATCTGAGATAGAAACCTGTCTCGCTTTTCAGGAAGGGTGGGGATACTGCTCAGGGTCACCGAATTGGTGAGTGATCCAGCCAGGATTGCACTCAAGTGTTCTGCATTTCTAAAATCTGTTTCTGGAAGATAAACATGTTGAATATTATTAATAAATATTTGCCAATTACATAAATAAAGGAATTATTTTGGGGTATCAGTAATACTAGAGATGACTTCATTTGGATTAATTAAGGTCACTAGACATCCTTAGACGTCATGAATAATGCTACTGAGGACTGAGGTAGAGATGACAGATGCAGACTTTTCTCAGTTGGGCCTCTGCTCATTTTGAGTTGTCTCTGCATTCTCCATCTAACAGGGACCATCACTGAAGATTGGGGTTCCTTCATCAGGAAACTTCTCTTCACCAATGAAGGGGAGTGGATACCATGTCTAATGTTTCCATGTTTCTAGAACTTGAATTTCTGTAAACCATTTGGGGAATTTTAGGAGGGCATCTGATCTGACTTGTGTTTTTAAGAAGTGTACTCTAGCTGCCATGTGAAGAATGGATGGTAGCAAAAATGGAGGCCTCAAGCCCAGACAGAAGTATCAAGAGTCCATGGTGGTTTAGCTAAAGTTAAAGATAATAAGGATGGGGGAAAGAAGTCAAAGGATATATTTTGGAGGAACGCCAATAAGACAGTTCAGAAGTGAATGTTAAGGAAAAGGATCAAGTATATTGTTTAGATTTTCTGCTTTTGCAATGATAGTGGAGGTCGCTAGTTTACGAAGATGGAAGAATACATTTAGGAATAGAAATCGGGAAATGTTATTTTGAAAATGTTAAATTTGAGATAATTATAGATATTTAACTATAGATATCAATCAAGCAGGTAGTTGTATATTAGGTTCTAGATTTCCGAGAAGGGTGAAGACTAGAGATAAAGAAGTCACACAACATTGCCCAAGAATAGGAACCAATACATATATACTCTGCCACATGGTGTTTCAGATGATTTGCCTAATATATATATTTATTCAGCTCCATAGCAACCCTAAGCTATTATCCTTTTTATACAAGCAAGAAAACCAGGGCACACAGTAGTTGGAGCTGGAATCTGAACACGTGGCAGACTGACCCCAAAGACTCATTACTCCGTAATTCTGGAAATAATTGTGATACCCTAAGTGACAGATTAGGTGGGAATAAGAGACCAGCGAATATGCCCAAAATAAAGAAATTACTAAAGTCCCTGGACTTTAACTTTTGATTTTGATTTTGATGTCTAATGTCTGATTTTGAATTTGAAAAATAAGTTAGAATGCTCACTACAAAAAGGGCTTTCTTTCTTTCTTTTTTTTTTTTTTAATGATAGAAGTAAGTATTCTTTATTGGCACTTTCCTGAACCGAGATTTCTGTGGAGGTGGGAGACGTTTGAACAAACAACTGTTGCAAAATCATATCTATTGTGAGGAGACAGTTTGTTCCAAGAAGTCTGGCTTACACAATGTCAACATTTGAAAAAGATGCTTCAAATAAGAAAAAGGAGAAAAGTATCAATAACATACATTTGGCTTCAGAGTCTTGGAGGCGATTTCTGAGAACTGAAGGATTTCAGGACACACTCAAGTGGACAACCATTTCTTTCTCTTCCAAAGCCTCTCATACTTTCCTTCATGTGATGAATTCTGTTATTTACTCATTTTCATAATTTTTCACTTATAGTAAATGAAACATACTGTACTTTTTCAATGAATCTTATACTTATCAAGCACCTGTTGTGCTAGGAGCTACTTATAAAAGTTTACAGTTTAATGCATAGTAAATATTCAATGCCTCATTAATCAAATTGATTAATAATACAAACTGTATGATTAATGAATACATTGGTCACACAGAACAAGAGCACTTATAAGTATATTTAATTAATTAATTATTTCAAATGTTACTGAGTGTCCAACCTATGTGGTAGGTGATGCACTAAACATAAGAGAATAAAAAATGAGCAGGAGGTATTCCTCCCTGCCCTCAGTGTCCTTCTTGCATCTACAACTTGTGTGACTTTGAGTAAAGCCCTTCTCGTGCATTCTACGTTTCACATGTGTGAACATAGCAACCACAGAGATTATATCTAGAAGGATGAGTGATATCTCAAGCCCCTTCCAGCCCTAAAATTAGAAACAGGAAAAATTGAAAATAAAGGAATATTGACATTTAGCCTGAAATGACAAAGGGGACTTTAAAAAGGGGCACAAAGGTTTTCCAGAGAGTTAAAAATAAGCCACACACACACTCTCACTCAGGCGCCCACCCGCCATGTCCCCTCCACCCACACACACAGAGGAAGCCAGGCCTGAGGCAGCAGACAGGTTTGTATGGAGAAGCAGTGATCTATAAGGCTCTATATATCCTATTGTGAAGAGCCTTGAAGCTGGTATGACAGAAACTGATCATTAGCCCCCAGGAGCCATCTCATCCTTTTTCATCTAAGTAGAGAAGACACAAATGTTCAGCTGGGCTGGAACCCTCAGCTAGAGACTTCATCCCCAGCCTGTCTTCCGGCCAAGGAGATCTAGTTTGTACCATGTAGGTAGATTACACATGACATATGAAACTTCTGTGTCTTCTTCTTAAAGCCGCTTCTCTTTTCATTCCTCCTTCCCACCCTACTCCTGCTGGGGAATTATGGCAAATGGAGAAACTATGGAACTTGTGTGTTACAGATGGCAAAACCATGTCTCTGTATATGGGCTACGCAGGGGGCAATAATATTGGGGAAAAGAGGCACATCAACCACTCTTGGTCAAAAATTGATTCAGAGCGATTGGCCCTGACATATTTTTGTTTTTACACTTTATAACATTGATACATAAAAGATCTATGCCTAAGTAAGTCTAAAAGAGCTCCTTTAATCAGCATAAAATAAAAATTCTGTGACGAAGGAAAATTATGGCATAGTTTACCAACTTTTGTTAGTTAACAGTCTTTCTTCTAAACAATTATGAATATAATCAGTTCTGATTCATTCTTATGTCTTCAGATGTTTTCCTATAAGCCAAGTTAGTATCCATTCATACTGTTTGAAGTAAAAAAATCAAAATGTTCCAATTTTGATGAAGAAATCTAATCTTTATTTCTATGATGTTAGCACAATATACTCACACAATAGCTTTAATCTGTACTTAACAAAATACATTATAGCACTTTACAAACTTTATCAGTTTGGAAAACATTGCATAACATTTTATTAAACACAATACTTTATATATAGTATATATATTTTCATAATTTTATTTACTTTAAAAAGATAATTACTCTCTTTATTCAATACTTGGTTTTATCAGTAAAGCACAGCCTAACCAAGGAAGAAGTGCTCTCATTAGCAAATCAGATAAATAGAACACTAAGAAGAGATACCACCTGTTAGTCTCATTTACTTTAAATTAAGGTACCAGTGGAATGTAAACAAATATTTTTTGTAATTTTTTTTACAAAAGATGTATTATCAAATATACATGCAGAGGTCTGAGTTCTAGCGACTATCATTATATTTCCTTAACAATGTGGTACATTTTGTTCAGTCATTAAAAACTGTAGCCTTTGGCACTTTGAGTAGAAAAAGAATATATCAATATTTATGTAAAGGAAAAAAAACCTTCAATGACTAGAGAAGTACTTTAAAATCTTTTGTTAAGAAATAGGAAAGACTAGGAAATATCATACTGCACCTTAAATGCTGCAGCTTTATTATTTTTTTCTTCAGAGTACTAAAACCAGTCCACCTTTCTCTCTATGAAATGGCAAAAGCCAGTAGGAGTGCCGTGATGGTGGCGGTGGTGAGAAGTGGGGAAGGCAACGTTTTACTCCCACTCCCCTCTCTGAGAAGGAAATTGCCAGAAGGGATATAGTTGAATCATATTTTATTGCCAGAGTTTTCAATTCTGCTGGTTTCAGCTAAATCCCTAATGCTCTTAGGAGGTTGGTTAACTCTAGAAGCTTTGCCCTTTTCCTGTGGAAGTTGATAATGATGTGATCCTCTTCATGTCTTAACAACCCCTTCTGTTCTCACTGAAAACAGATCGGATCAACCAGCCTTATTGTTACCTTTTGTCCCCTTGGCAATCATCAAGTGTGTATTAGAATTCTTAAGAAATGGTGTAAAAAAGATTTGATACTAAATTCCAAGAACCAAATATTTCTCCACACTGAAATTTTTAAGTTGGAAAACACCTCCAAATGTTTTGATTCTATCTTCTTATTGATAATATTTGTTTTCCTTTGATTTAGGCTGAAGGCTCTATTCAGGATAGGTAGCAAAACTGTTGTTTGCATATTAAGCACAAAGCCTGTGTCTGTTTAGATATTTTGAAGAAATACATTCCTAATTTATACTGTGAGATACTTTCACTTATCAATTTGCACTTTTTTTGTCAGATTCTGTTTATAGATGTCCAATTAACAAAAATATCTCAGGGAAGAAGGTAAAGCCCATCTACTGTTGCTCTAATTTACTGGTTATTAAAATATAAAAAATTACTAATTAAGATAGCAACCTAAGCCAGGCAGCTGGGGACATCCCAGGGTAGACTCAACCGACACTGCTGGCAATGTAATTCACAATGTCAAGTGTTGGTTCAGATTTCTTATTCATAAATTCACAGCAGTATGTTTTGCTCAAGGAATGTCAACTGTTATTCTTGCTTTAAAAATAGAAAACATATCTGTGATATCAAAAAATAATTAATAAATAAAGGAGGAGCCATAAGATGCAAAATATGATCACAACAATTTCAAAAAACTCTAAAACAACGTATTTCTTAAATTATACAAGTTGACTCACTAAAAAAACAGAATCTTCAGTAGTACCTACACTTAAATAAAAAGTAAGCAGCAAAAAAACCACAAAAAAACTATGTAGAAAAGTACTAGTTATTCCCTTTCACTGAAAATATTCCTACACATTTTTTTGTTTTTGAAGAAAGCAGAGAAATGAGGAAATGCACAAAACCTTTTCATTTTTTGACGGTGACAGAGCCACTACAGAGAAGCTGTGGGGTGTCCTATTCTAACACAAAGCAGCCAGCATCTTCTTAATACAGTAGCATTTCTTTGACAAGGAATTGCACACCACTATTTCACAGCTAAATAGAATTTGAGAGTTTACATGGTATGTGTACTATAATAATCAGCACCACCCTTACTGGGCTGTAGGCGCAGATTCTGCAAAATGAATATATAATACTGCATGGCCTCTGCTGTAGGGAAACGTGTTCTGGATTCCCACAGCTAATTATAAAGAAAAATCCCTAAAGTTGGCACATTCAGGAAGTAAAATAGTATACACTGAAGGAAACCACTTTCTTCTGATACTGCCTTCTGCAAACCTTTTGAGTTTGAAGATAGGTCTTAAGATTCTTCACATTATCATATTAATTAGGTTCTTGCATTGTGCTTTTCCCTCCCCTTGATGCGAAATCTACAAGCTTGTGTGTAGTAGTTCTCAAGTCATTGCGTTCCGGGCTGATGGTTAAATGACCCAGTTTGATGAGAAGGCTTCCCAATCCGCTGCAACAGAGCACAGGGAGAATCAACCCGTGGTCTTTTCGGGGGCGCGGGGTGGGGGGAGGAGGGTGGTTGCTCAAGTGATTGAATCCCACCACTCAATCCTTATAAGCCCGTGTTGGGGAGGTTCCCTTGTAGAAGATATTTCTAGTGTTTTCGGGGCTGTTACTTCTCTCAGGGATTAAGATGATGTTGCCCTTTCTCCGCAGGGTAGAGTCGCGGGAGGAAGAAACAGACAACGTCTCTGAACCAATTTCGCTGCCCTCTACGGGGGTGACGCGGATGGTGGTGATTCCATGGTGGTGATGCTCATTGTTATCTATGTTGCTTCTTTTGCGGTCTCCGGAACCAAAACTGTCTTTCAGGGACTCACAGCTTTCTGAGTCCCTGTTGAGATCGTTGAGCTCATAAGTTTGGCGAAGGCTGCCCTTTTCAGGGGCTTTCCATTTCCAGGAGCCACTGCCTTCGCCTTCGGTGGATGGGATCTGTATGATGGGCCTGTTGTTCTCCGGGTGAGCCTCAACCCTTACGATCCCACTGGGTTCGTGGTCTGTCAAGGTTTTGTAGCGGATGGAGCCAGTGCAGGAGACAGTGCTGCCTTCGGTGTTCTTGGGGCTGCTTTGGAGGACACCCTGCTGCTTGGACATTGCTATTACTTGCATTATTCGGGGCTGGCTGTTGCTTCTATTACAGGCCACAGTCTTCTCTGCAGCTTTCAACCACTTGGCCCGAGCAGAGCTGCTTTTGGGAGAGGTGCTTATGTTTTCCTGCGTCTCCTCGGGGATGTGCACTAACTGCGAGGACCCCGGGCGGGACTGGATGGACACTCGTGGTCCTCCGGGCATGCTATTGTTACACCCGGGGACAGTGCCAGGCTGGATCTTGAGGTACTGATTGCTGGGAGGATGGTGCTCTCCATTCACCCCTACTCTGGAGGGCTCTGAGCTTGACCTCATTTCTATGGATCTGGGTGGTGACTGTCCAGGCTCAGTCTCTATAACTTGCAGGGACAACTTCCGGCTTTCATTCTTATTCTTCCACTGGGTGAGAAGCTGCTTTGACCGAGCAGAATCCATAGAGGCATGAATGCTGGCATTTCTTCTAACAGGGTCTTCTACGGATGGTGTGTTGGCTCTTGGCAGGGTATTGCTAAAGGTAACCATGTTCTCCTTCCCCATGGGACTCCGTGGAGTGATGATCTCTACATCAGCATTTGCTCTTTTGAGGGAGCTGGCATCTCTGTGGTTTCGGTTGAGGATGCCTTCTGTGTGAGCAATTCCATCACTGCTGCTACCATTTTTAGCAGATAATACCCTGCTGGGGTCTTGGTTGAGGTCTGTCAGAGATCTGAGGGCTTCTCTGTGATGAAACATAGTCTCTTCACTAGGGAGAAAATTGCCCACAGCATACAGGCCCTGGCATTGGAGAGAAACAAGAATATCATGCACTAGAAGATGCGGTTACTAAGAATTCGTCTTAGAGGACCCTCGGACACATATAAACGAGGTATGTGCCCTCTATACACCATCAGCTAACACAAATAATAAAAAACCAAAACTACAATTACTCAGAAAATAATTTGTGAATTATATAATAAATCACTGAACTGACTCTTCAGAAATAAGGAGCCCATTATTTTTAATAGTTGGATTTCGTCTCCTCTCTCCATCCCACTGGATGTTTTTGTGAATCTTATCTATCTTCTGTATGTTTTGAGTGAAAAAAAAAGACAACAGTTGAGAGAAATAGGACATTCTTTTCAAAGCAATTCGTTTTTCTGGATTTAGGAACCTCTGGTTGAGTGACACCTTGAATAGCTTAACTGATTTATTTTACCTTCCATTTTCAATCACCCCTTATGATGGAAAGCAGGAGAGGTATGAAACATATCAAACAACAAATCATCCATAAAATATGCTATCAGGTTTTGCAGTGAGGTCAGAGACAAATGTTGTTATGACTCAGATCAAGCACAGCCCTGTGTGTTCAGTATTGTCCAGAATATTCTCAAAAGATGGCAGAGACTGTCACTAGTTGGGAGCGCTCACATTCTTTCTTTTAACTTGGTCTTAAGTTTGGAAGTGTTTGATCAATTCAGGGCTAGTACACGAAATTTCAGCTAAATTTTATTTAACCTTGTTTTTATACTTAACCTACCCATTTTTTGTTATTTTAGATTTGGAAGATACAAATTTGGATAAAGAAAAAAATTCAGATTCTGAATTTTTACTCTTTTTACACATAGAAGACCAAATCCCTGTTGGATTTTCAATTTCTGAGATGCTTAGTTTGAAGATAAGAGCAAGCAACAGATTCCTGTTGGGGTGTTAATTTCCATAAATGGTAGCCACTGTCTACTTTTCAAAAGAATCCTGTGGATTTAACATTTTATAGAATGCTTAACAATTTAAAACAGCATTGGTTCAGAATTGATGGATCGCCAACCTCAGGGCACAGCATGCAAACAGAAACTAAATAAAGTCCAGCTTCTGCCTCACCAACCATTTTAATTCCTGGCTCAAATTTTCTTCTAAATAATAGCTTTCTATGCTCTCACTGCTAGAGTTCCCAAGATGAGCAGTCCCTACCTAATGTTCTATTAATAATTGTATTAATTAGTTATAATTGTTGTAATTTTAGGAAAATCATCCACTAGACTTTAAGTAATCTCTGGCCATATTGTTCAACATTCAGTGCCCAGCACTGTGCTTAATAAATATGGTTGCTTCATTCTTGTTATTATTTTCATTTCATAGGTGAAGAAACAGGCTTCTTAGAGACTATGTAACTTGGCTAAATGTCAAGGATATTTGAGATTCAAGCCCAAATTCTTCAGACTATGGAGCCCATGCCAATTCCAGAACACCATGAAATCACACACATGTGAAGGTGATTCATGAACTACGGAGATGCCGTTCTCGGTCTTCTTTGCTCATTCTGTAACACAACGCCCGTCAACACTTGCATGAGAAACCCAAGCTTATGCCCAATTCCTGGAACACTAACTTTACTTGGATTACTTTCTCCGCCACAGAAGAAAGCACCTGAGTAAGCATGAGATTTGAAGTAAACAATCCTGACCATGCTATTTCATAAAAATGAAAAATAAATCATTGCTTGCCTCAGCGCTTTTACTATTTTTTTGTAATCACTTTCTTGTGACACCTTCCACACATGCATCAAGATGACATGATTGAACTGCTGCTATAGAGGATTTTTTCTCTGCCAGCCTCTCTCAGTTTCTTTGGTTATTGCCTCTTCCTCTCCAATCTGCTTGCATCTTGGTATCGCCTGGCTTCCTTTTATTCTTATGACCTGGCAATTTTATATATTCCCATAATTATTATGGTGCTTCCTCCAATAATGTCCATGACTTTTAAGTCTATTTCTCCACTCCTGATTGCTCTTTTGAGCTCCAGACCCAACTCTTCAACTGCCTATCCACTAAACCTTCGGAACTGTCATGAACCTTACTTTCACTAATATTTACTTTCCTTTCCTCATCTATAAAATTATACTAGCAAAAATCATCCTTAATTCTTTTTGGGGTGTATGTATCAAGATAAAATGCAATAATCCTAAAATTGGAGTTTCTGGTCTATGGTAAAAGTTTAAAAAATTGTTTTGCTAAAAGTAAGATATGGGGCACCTGGGCAGCTCTATTAGTTAAGTGTCTGACTTTGGCTTAGGTCATGATCTCATGAGTCATGGATTCGAGCCCCCATTGGGCTGTTTGCTGACAGGTAGCTCAGAGCCAGGAGCCTGCTTCAGATTCTGTATCTCCCTCTCTCTCTGCCCTTCCCCTGCTAACGCCCTATCTCTGTCTCTCAAAAATAAATAAATGTTAAAAAAATGAAAAATTAAAGTAGGATATGTGTTTTGGCTTAGAATGGAGACACACCCAGACATTTTCTCATGAATATAAACTATGTGGCAAGTAAATTATTACAATGCAAAATGTTCAATGCAAGTTTTCCATTTAAACTGTGGTTTATCAAATAAGAATAATAAATTATTTACCAAGTACAGAGCAATTCCTCCTCCTATTAAAAAGCCACAATAGACATCAACTGGGTGGTTCTTATACTGAGTTATCCGTGTTAGCCCACAGATGATCCCACAGATGATAAACGTGAAGACCAAGAGAGGTTTCAGAAGCTTAGAGGAATCCGTTAATGTGGAATTGAAGTACATCTTAAAAGTGAAAGAGTTAAGTATGTTAGAAAGGTCATTTACTATTGAATTATAATCAAACAAAAAGTTAAACCTCAAGCATAACTGGCATACTCGACATCAATTTAACTGTCCTATAACTGTTATGGTTATGTTTTATACCTGAAATAAAAGGAAATACATAGCAAATCTTTTTCTTACATAAGACCTAATGGATTATTTTATTAATCAGATATGATGATGATTCATTATGTATAGTTTATCAAATTTACACTGACTTTGAACTGTTACATAAATACTGAAAGTAAAGCATGTACGTGTGTGTACTGTGCGTAACACAATTCTTTCAGTCTCAGAATTTATAAAATTCATGTAGTTCATAAGACCCTGCCATGAGGTATAATATTACATTGAAGGAATAGTGGGCTGAATAAGTATTATGACTGTGTAGAAAAGTTCTTTTACTGTAATATTGTTCCCAGTATGACCCAGTTTCTGTTCTCGATGCAACTGTCTTTCCGGACTGCTGTGCTAAAGTTTACTGTTCTGTTATTACATGTCTATATAACCTAATTAGTCTCTTGGAGATAGCACTCATTTCTCTAATTTTCTCTAGGACACAGATTGATGAAAAAGAGGCAGTGACTTACCGAAACGTACACAGCAGCAAAGGCAGCGAGGGTTGCGTGTTGAGAAGGGAATGATTTTCTGCCAAAGGAAGACAGTCAAATTATGTCTTCTATTTCAGACTCACTGCTAACAACCATCTCAGGAACACTGGGTGGTTAAAACATTCAACTTAAAAGCCTCAAGGTAATAAGTGATAACCTAATTTCTGTTTAGTTTTCTGGAGAAAGATCTGAGAGATAAGCACTGCTAATCACCATTAGAATTAAAGAATAATAGTAATATGCTTTCCAATATCAAGTGCCAGCTTTGGAGACGGTCACTTTGTTATATCATTGGAATAATGGTCGAGAGTAGAAATGGGTTGAAAAACATTATTATTGTTCTTTGGTATTAGAATTATGTCAGTGTAAGGTAAAGGTCCATAAAACCTAGATCTTTAAAGCTTTTAAACTTTTTCCGTGCTTCTAAATATATGGTTTCACTTACATACAACGTTAAAAGGCAAAATTATTTTCTCACAGCAATGAGTCTAAATGCATTTTTTATACTCTAGAAAACAAAGAAGGCATATTTTAACAAAATGTTTCCCTGTATATTCCACTTTAAAGTAATTATCATCTCAAGAATCGCCGAGCATCTAGTTAAATTTAAGAAGCACGGTGAGAGAGGTGGAACTCAGGATACTGAGAGACACTGAAAAGGAGACGTGAAGGAAAAGCAGACATTTCTTTTAATGGACAAAAAAATTTTAAGATAAAATTTCATGATATTAATGTCCTTCTAATTATTTGGTACCCAATAAAAAGGATTACCATTTAAAAAGACAAGACATGTAAAAAAAAAAAAGATATGTAACAAAGACAAGATTGAGAAAAAAAAGAAGACACAGGTTTTAAATGTGGCTTCAAAATTACTGAATGGACCATGAGATCTTGAAGGTGTATAGTTACATATCAGGCTGTGTTTCTTCAAGAGTACTTATTAGTTTATTTTTGACTCGTAAATTGATCTTGGGAACTCAATGAATGACAAGCAATTCTTCGAACAATTACTTAATGCCCTTTGTCCTTCTGTAACTTATTTCTTTTGAACTTCCAAAACATTATCTCTTGCCAAAAAGCTTAATTTTTACTTTATTCACTGAAAAACAAAACTTAATGCATTGATATTTTCTTGAGTTTTCCTGTCTTTTATTTTTTAAAATGCAAGGTTGGAAGCTATACTGATCTTTTGGGTTTATTCAAAGAAGATGTATGTATAACTCTACCAAATGCAAAATTCACATAATTTTGAGACCTAAAACATATAATGGAGATGTAAATCTCCATGTATTGACTGTAAGTCATGACGAACTATAGTATCCTAAAATAAACCAACTGTGATAACCTAAAACCATAATGAATAAAGAGGATAGATCACAAAATGTGAGTAGAATTTGGTGATATGAAGATTAGTGGCAGCAATGTGAGGCTGAAATTTGGAGACAGATGGAGGATTTGGAATGAGCCACCTGTGGGTTTTCTATGGTGTAACCACGAAAGAAATCACTGAATTGAAAAAGAAAAATAAAGCCAAAGTGACTAGGACTGAAAACTGTATGCCTAAAATGATACTCCATGCTATATAATGAACAATGAAAACACTGACATGGAAAGTTTTATGTCTCAATTTCTAACCTGCCACTGTTGATCACTGTAAGGTCAGATCCTGAGCAAATATCTTCTACAATGTAGGAATTTTCTTTGCAAGACACATTGAGAGAGGTGTAGTTTGGCTTGCACACGGTCAGAAAGTATGGCGCCTGATAGCCTGTGGAGAGCTGTATGATATCTGTAATGAGAGCTGTAGAGCACAGTCCAAACACGTGAACACCTACAAGCAGAGGGAAAGAAATTGTTACCAAGTTAGTGCCTAATGCTGATATTGTGCCATTGTCAACCATGTTTATTGTACATTAGCCTGGCAACCTTCAAATCTGTTGTGATCATTTTCTCTGAGTTAATTTGGAGAAAACTGTATAGAAAATTCCCAAACCTTTAAACCAGATATGTGCTGCTTATAAGGGCAATGAGGGTCTCCAAGGTAGTCATTTATGATATACTTTTGCCATTTGGGTTACCTAGGACCTGTTCTTAATATCATTGCCATTGGTCTCTTGTAAGACACCAGGACATATTAGCGTGGCTAACTGTGTGACTAGAGAAGGATTAAATACAGGGAATGAAGCAAAATTCAAAACAATTTAAAATTGCTTAACATGTTTCAGCTTCCAGGGCTCGCTCTCTCCAGTAGTCCCTAACCCCCACGGAACCTGTTCCAAGTCCCTACAAGCAGAAGTCATACCAGGAATGCTAATAAAAGAGAAGAGGGCAGGTGGGTTCTGTCGCAGAAACAATCATCTCTTGGGTACAGGGCTGTGTGAGCCTTCCTGTGTGTTTGGAAATCAGAGATGATGCTCTTCTAGTTCCCATCCAAAACCTATCTTTCTTTTGTGTTCTGTAGCCAGTCTAAACTCACAAATTCTGAGGTAGGCTTGTCCACTCAAACTCCATTTCTGCTGCAAGTCCTTTGACTAGGAGTCAAGTTCTGTTCATATACACATGATCTGAATTCACCTGCTTCCTTTACATGTCTTGACACCCTGGATTCACTATGAATTGACAGCCTGGATTCTGATTCATGATTTTTTGTCACAGAAATCATTGCAAGAGGTAGCTGGGTAATTCATCAGTAGATTCCTCCAGACCATAGTCACTTGCCTGCAGGTTACCTTGTTTTCCACAAACAAGGTGCTTATCCCCTCCTAGCAACTCTCCCAATTCCTTCTCCACCCACTTGTTCAGGGTTCACAACACAGGACCTTCATTTCTACATTCTAATTCCCAGCAGTACGCAAGGTCCTAGGCATATGCTTCAGTGCGGAAGCCCATCCTTTTCTACCTTTGGAGAATGAGACTCCTGACCCACGGAGGATGGGGTTGCTGACTCTGGGACCCTGTTCTCTAGGGAAGGATGGACAGTCCTCACAGGCATGAGGCTTTTCACAGAAGTCATATACCCTTTTGTCCACAGAATTTTTTTACATTACAAATTTTGTTTTCTCAGATCAGCTATGTGTCTTAAAGATTTCTGTCCTTGCCTCAGTTTGTGACTCTGCTAAGGGGCCTTTTTTGTCTTACCATCTCCAAGTTCCTTGCTTAGTGGAGCATGTCTAGGGCATGACTTAGACTGGACTTTTCCTCTAGTGGGGAAGAAGGTTGTACTTAATTATCTTCTAGGTCCTAAATGAAATGACCTATTCCTTTGAGCTGAGAGGTCACAGGTGAATTTTTTTTACTGACCTATTGCAGAACAAAAAGGCCTGTCACTCAAACATTAATTAAGAAAGATTGTCCCATGCTAATCAGAAGAGATGAATGGTTAGATACAGGTTAGGCTCAGATGCTGATTTTCTATAGGTCTTATTAAAAATGGGAGGCAAAGTTAGAAGATGTAACCAAGGATAAATAGCCATGATTCAGCTCTCTCTATGGTGACATTTCCATAACTTCTCGACGAAAACACTCCAGGAGATTTGAAATGGAATCATTGATGTGGCTAAACTAATTTCTGAAGAGTTATCTATTCATAATGTCCTGCTGACATTTATTCTCCACTTTCAAAAATGAACACAGATCCAGAGAAACCATTTTAAAGTAAATTTGTGCTTCAACCACAGCTAGACAAAAATATACTGAAATGCATGGCATGTTAGCTCTCAAAACAAGCACTATAACTGTAAATAACACATTACAGATACAAAGCCCAAACCTTAGTGTTTTAACAGTTTTTTTGTATAATGTAAAACTCATCATGTACCCCAAATTATACACCTAAATTATAGCTTTAAAGGCTTAATATCTGTAATTAAATATAACATTTCTATTTGAAAAAAAAATTCCTTTCTTTGTGGTTCCCCACACTCACCAACGAATCTGACAGCTCTTCTAAGGAAGGAGTTGAAGTTGCAGCCTCCGGCATTAATGTTGGGCTCCAGTCCAACCCCATTTCTTCTTTTGGACAGGCAACAGTAGAGAATTCCTTCCCCTACCATAATCTGCAAAGACAGGATGGTGTTCAGAATGGACTCAGTGGGTACAAATGAATTCTGATTTATGTCTTAGCACATCACCAGTTCAACAAGGTAAAGATGTAGTTTTCTTAAAAGCTTTAGAGATGTGAGTGATTTCTCTTGAGTAGTTGAGGAAGCTGTGAGAAGAAGCAATCAGGGCACTGTAAAGAGCACGGGCTGGATCTTCTGGGTGCCTATGTACTGGTCAAGGGTGTGGTAGCACCTTGGCATTTTCATGTGGCTGGAGCACCCAGTCTTTGGCCTTTTTGCTCAGTGACACCCAGGGAGGCTACCTAATTGATTCATTGCATGATGACTGATTCTGCCCTAAGTCTTTGAGTCTTGGCATTTCATTGCTAAAAGCACAAACACAAGATGGCTGGTGGGGGTGGGTAGGAATAAAATAAGTGCCAAATTTAGAATTAAGAAATTTTACTGGCATATTATTTCAATAAACCAATTCAGGATTGAGCAGAAGGCTCAATTCCTGGAAAGTATGCATGAGGTTAGAAAGGTGCTACCTAAAGCAGAGCAGCCTAATGAAAAAGTCTGCGATGATAGAAATATTTTCCATCCTGTCCAGTAGGGTACCCACTACCCATATGTGGTTATTGAGCCTTGAAATTTAGCTACCACAGCTGAGGAGCTGAATTTTTAGTTTCATTTCCCTGTATTTAATTCAGTATTTAAAATTTAAATCAATTTAGATTTAATATAAAATAGCCAGATGTGGGTGGTAGGTACTTTATTAGAGAATGCAGATTATAAGAGAATTTAAGTGAGCAGGGTGTTATTTCCTAGGTATAAGATTAGAAAATGTGTTTACAATGGAGAGGGAGCCATGCTGTAGTTATCAGGATGATTACATTAAAATAAAGAAGAGTATATTTGCTGGAGGAGTCCAAGACATAGGACATCGGGGAAGAGACTCAATACATTCAGGCATCATTTCCTTTAAGAAGTTTTCCTTGAAATACCCTACAGCATCCTAAACTGAATTATGTCCCCTTCTTTGTGGCTTCCTCAGCACCACATTCTTCCCTCTTAGCATAGCTTGGTTAAAATGCACTTGAATTGTTCATTCATTTATCTTTCACCTGACTACAACTCTCTGAGGGAAAAAAACATTTCTTATTTACCTTTTATTCTCATTGTCTAGCACAATGCCTGATATTATGGAATTTGCATATGTTACCTTCACTGTGGGATTCTTGTTGGCTAATTACCCTGGGCATTCAGGTTGTTGATTATTCTATACAAGAGAAGTAAGATTTGAAATTATGAGTTTTATTTATGCAAAAAATTCTAATATTTAAGATTATTGTGCCTAAGAGATTATTATGAAATACATTGATTTGTAGACATGTGTTGAGCTAAGAAAAGTTGAGTTACATGAGACACCAGAAGTCTCTTAGACACAAGTGATGGTGTCATTTTAAAGGTCATGGTCATGACTAGGGGCTCAAACAGATTTCCCAAGGGAAACTTCTCAGTTTTTTATGAAGTTTATAAAATTATAGTTTTTTAAAGCTAATCACAGTAAGCCGATGACCTTCTGCTTTGAATGTTCAATCTGCTATATTTAATCCTGTAGGTATTATGATATATGTACAATTATAAAGAATCTTAATTTGTATAAAAAATAATTTTTATAATGGAACTCTACCAATAACCACACGTGTATGAAGATCATATGGCATACATGGTAAGCATCTTTAAGATCAATTGTATAGAAGTCATCAAAAGGAGTTCTTTTTTTTCCCAAGTCATTGAACAGTGAGTTAATTATACTTCTTGAAAAATGTCACCCTACATAACTTTAAGTTAGACATGGAAGCACAGTAAGTTCTATATTCTGCATAGTTAGATGTCACATGATATTCCACACACATAGCATAAGATAGTGGGTATCTCAAATTCATCATTTCAAGAACATTAACCACTCATTCCTGGAGTGCACTGTTGTTTGTATGGTTAAAAAAATAGTGATTTCATCTTCCCTTCCTCAATAATATTTCTGTGAATAATTTTCCCATCTTTTCAATTATATGTAATGATTCACATTTTGTCCATGAAGGCTAAATTATATACGAATTTATTTGTATAGTGCCATTAGGGAAATGTATCTTATCATACAACACAATAGTCATGATCTCAAATGACTTTGAGATTTTAGGGGTTTTATTTTAGTTGCATAATATGCTCAAAACTCATATGTCAAGAGACTGTTTTAATACTATTTGACTTGATGATGGATAGAGGTTTCTTGTCATTATTTTGACATCACCCAATGGTCCTATCTAAGAAACACATCAATTTTCTCCTCATACTTCTATTCATTTATTTTTGATTTATATGTCATTGCATGAATTTTCAAAGCAATTCAATTCTGTTTAAAGATGGAATTCTCCTCAGGGGGAGGGGAGATGCTTCTTGATGTATTTCCAAATGCACCTCCCTGTTTCCTCATTCTGAATGGCACGTTGTTGTGCTAAAATATGATTTCAGAGTTTAGGCTCTGACAATAAAATTATTTGTTGCTTTTGTCATTTGTAAATAGAAAATTGTGACAAGCATTTTTTCACAATATTCCGTTTGACCTGTACAAAAGCCAAAAAAAAAAAAAAAAAGAAAGAATAATTGTTTTTGGCTTGTCAAATATCAAGGGGCAGGTTTTGGGAAGAAATTCTGAAATGACTCTACTTCAGGAGAGTCAGAGTGAGAAATATATTGCATTTTATTAATCATATGGGCAGTGCCCTAAGAATAGCCACCACAGGAGGAACTCCATCAAAAGAGTCTTTCTTGTGAAAACAACAAAGCACAATGACAAAAAATATATTATTTATCATAGTATCTTCAGTGCTTAAATTTGCAGTGAATGTCTTTTGGAAACCGTAATGCATTTAATATTCTACCTTTTGATTGTATAGTCTGCTAAAGCTGAGGTTACCCTCTAGGAACATAATCTAATTCCAACAGAATTCTTCTATAAAGTTACATATCCTTTAATAATATGTAATAAAATTTTACTTCCAAAAAAGAGAAAATATACATCTTTTCCTTTCCATATAGATTTCCTGAAGATTTATGGTATTCTTTGTTGTTTTCCCTGAGACAACAATCTCCAAAGGACTGAACAGAAAGCTGGTTTCATTATCACTTTAAAGTAAACGAAAAGTGAATATTAAGGATGAAATTTTCCAATTTAAGGGCAATTTCAGAGACATAAAATGTATTTCACAGACATGAAAGGAACTTTTACAGTTTCTCGTTCAACATCATGAAGACAAGTTATTTTTAAAACATCTCTCAAAGCTTTTAAAAAAATCTGAAAAGCAAACACTAAAAGATTTATAGTTAAATGCCTGTGTGAAAAATCAGTTGATCTTCTTTTGTTCATATAAAGATTGTTTTAAAGAATATTGTGGGGGCACCTGTGGCTCCGTTGGTTAAGCGTCCAACTTGGGCTCAGGTCATGAACTCGTGGTTGGTGAGTGGTGAGTTTGAACCCTGCATCAGGCTCTGTGCTGATAGCTCAAAGCCTGGAGCCTGCTTCGAATTCTGTGTCTCCCTCTCTTTCTGTTTCTCCCCCGCTCACACTGTTTCTCTCTCTCTATCAAAAATAAATAAAGATTCTTTAAAATTAAAAAAAATACTGTGGATATGAGTTTTTTCTGTTTTGTTTTGTTTTTGTTTTTGAAAGAGGAGAGTGTGCACACAAGATCAGGAGAGGACAGAGAGAGGGGGAAAGAGAGAATCCCAAGCAGGCTCTGCATTTTCAGGGCAGCCCAACTTGTGTCTTGATCCCACAATCCCTGAGATCATGACCCGAGCTGAAATCAACAGTTGTATGCTTAACTGACTGACCTACCCAAGGTGCCCTTGTATAAAAAAATCAATCTTCTTTTGTCCATATGAAGATTCTTTGGAAGAATATCATGGACATGAGGTCTTTGTTTTACTTGGTTTTTCTCTCTGGTGAATGGGTGAAAACAAGAAGTGCCTCCCCTCACAGAAGTGGGCTTTAAAAGCTATTTTCAAATGAAAGATTGCTCTTGCAATCCCCACCGCATTTGCAGCAGGTTTATGCTACCATATAGGTAAAAGGAGAACAACATCCTTGACAGTTGGTGATTAGAGTCTACTTGTTATTTTTCACCCTCAGGAAAAGAAGGGAAGGAGGTTACAGTTGTAACTATGTGGAAAGATTAGAATCAGAATTATGGGTCTAGAACAAGATAACTATAGACATTATATGACCAATGTTGAAAAAATGAACGTTTTGGAAGAAGCCCCTAAAAATAGAGAAGGGAAAATGAAATGAAGAAGCATGATCTATGTTTGAAAAGAAACGTGTGAAAAAATTATTTGATGTCAGCAAAGGCAAGATTTGTTTTAACTATGAGTATTTTCCCAAAGCTATGCAACCAGTGTGTAAGAATCACTGACACCCTGGAGTATCATGGAGCCCCAAGGGATATGGGGGAGTCTAGGGACCGCAGCATGTAAATATTTCCCTAGTTTGCCTCTTATTCCATTAAGAGGCGTGCAGCCACTATAGAGGCCCTGTGAAGACCCCCAGATTCAGTGGGTTCTTTGTGGGAGGAATTGGCACTGGGTTCCCCAAGTCAACGTGGTGGGAGGCAGCCATGACAGATTTGCCCTGTCATTTCCCAGGGCTCAAGAAAGAAAGCTTTGGCCCAGAATCCCCAGAAAGCATCTCTAAATTGCATATAGAGAATTTATTATGGGAAATGAACGAGTCACAGATGGAGGAACACAGCGACGAGGCCAAGGTCATTGTCCTCCAGACATGTAACAGTGTCAACAAAGGGATCAATGTGGGATACATGGTGCCAGCAGCAAGTGCCACAATTAGCCTTGCTTTCCTAGCAACTTAATAAAATACCCTGGGGAAGAAAGGCTTCTGGATATATAAAAATTACTTAAATGACTAAATATCAACACAATCTTTTCAGCAGAGTCCTAAACATTTGTACAGAATTTAATTTCAAATATTCTATTATAATAAACTTGGGGATTATACCTAACTAGGAGAAATGCTTTCTGGTGTAAGTATATATTCATTTTGCTCTTATCAAATGACTGATGATATGGATTTTTTGATAAGTCGTTAATGAAATGACAGGGAAGTGCTATTATTCTGAGTAATACTGCACTTTAAATCTGTTTTATTAGTTCGAGTCTCAGCTATTTCTAAGCCCATCATGAATAGTTCCAATCACCCCTGAGTTACTAGAGTTCAAATAACTCATTAATTTACAAAGTATTTTGCGTATGACAAAGTTCTATGGAATATTAAGTTCTGATCCTACCTTCTGAGAATATTTTGTATAATTTATTTAGAGTATAAACATATGTTATGATTTTTAATATAGGGGGAAATTTTAAAAACAAATTCATGGCTACATAAAAGTATTATCTTTGGAAGGTTTATGCACAGCTTTTTTTTCTAAAATTCCTGATGTGCTGAACCAATACAGGCTGATGCATTAGGGAATCTTGTAGAAACTCCATTCCAATACAGCTTGTCATTTAATAACCACTTCCTTTGACATTCGTGGGCATGATAAAGACAAGAGTTCCTACTGGTAGAAATAAATATTATTAACCTTGAAACCTGTTTTTTTGCCCTTTCTGTAGGATTCTGGGAGCAGAATCTTCTTCCAAAAGAAGCCTTCTGGAAATGTTTGTCTAGTCTTATTTATTTATTTATTTATTTATTTTTAAAGTAATTAATTTATTTTTGAATTTACATCCAAGTTACTTAGCATATAGTGCAACAGTAATTTCAGTAGATTCCAGTGATTCATCCCCTATGCATAACACCCAGTGCTCACCCCAAGTGTCTTCCTTAATGCCTCTTACCCATTTAGCCCATCCCCCCTCCCACAACCCCTCCAGCAACCCTCTGTTTGTTCTCTATATTTAGAAGTCTCTTATGTTTTGTCCTCCTTCCTGTTTCTGTATTTTTGCTTCCATTTCCTTATGTTCATCTGTTTTGTACCTTAAGTTTCTCATATGCGTGAAGTCATATATTTGTCTTTCTCTGTCTACTCTGATTTATTAATGAACTAAGAAAAGTGTGCTTATTCATAATGTGCAAGTCAGCAAACTAAAAATAACTTTTTAATTCAATTTTAGTAGGTTAGGGCATTATTTTATATTACATATTTAAAAATGCAAACACCTGTTTTGAATCTAAAGTATTTTATTTTTCTGTGTGTGTGTGTGTGTGTGTGTGTGTGTGTGCATGTGTGCATTCCCGAGTATGCCCGAAAAGTGAGTTGTGACCTTATTACTTTACAATTGCTGGTGCTCAGTGCTCATAATCAATAGAAAGTGATAACCCAGTAAACATGAAACTGTAAGCGATAGCTACATGCACTTTGAGAAGAAAGTCTCTTGGCTCTATAATTATTTGGTTTTCCCTACCAGTTTTCCAGATTTCAGATACCAAATAAACACATTAATTAGGAAGTATATCAGAAACATCATATTAGCTATTCAAGGGGAATTATACAGTTACTAACATTTTTTAGAATCATTTATAAAACTAAACATTAGAGACCCATCAATTTTGCAATCATCTAATCTTCTCTAACTGTGAATCCCAGTAATTTTCAACTATTAAGTCCCATGACACTTTCAAAATATCTCAAATACATGATCTCTCTGTTCCAAGATTTGGAGTTCACTTTTTGTTTATTTTTAACCTATTTATTACACAAATGTAGTCACTCTTTGTTTTGGGGGACTGTCAAAACATAATTTGGGGGCAATTCTTACCGTAATTGCAGGTCCAGCGAAAGCCAAGCTAAGCAACATAAGGAATGGAATTGCCTCCTGGGTGGGTTCAATATACGGCATGCTAAGACTGCGGTCATAGCAGCTAAATCCAGAGTGCACAGGTTTGAAGACATCTGTGAGTTCAAGGAAATACAGGCTGACCACCGATGATGCCAATATAGGCAACTGAGAAAGAAGGATATAGAAGAGGAATTTATTATTGTGCATGGGTCTTGCGTAGGATCAGTATATCTTTCAGTGGAAGCAAATAGCTATCTTCTCTCACCAGTCTTTTCCGATCTCAGAGTCAAAGCCCTTCATGAGTGCTCGTGGTTATGCCTTCAAAACATATCTTCAATTCACCTATCTCTGTCTCCAGGAGCCCATGCCGTCCTTCACCTTGGCTCTCGGACTACCTCCAAGTCTTGTACTCTCCCTCTTCCCCTCCACACCCCATCTACCCATTTTCCTCCCAGCAAACCAACGGGTCTTTTGAAAATATTTTTGATCATATCCCTCTCTAGTTTAACCACTCTGGTGCTTTCCTTTCTATTTGAATACCATCTGAATGTCACATCATGGAATATAAGTTTCTGCATGAACTGGCTCTTGCTTTATTTTCTTACATCTTGTACAGTGCTTACACAACTCCCCAAGCCCCTGCCCACTACAATCTAATTGGTTTTCATGCTCTTCCTGAAACAGTCAAATTCATTTTTACTTAGGTCCTTTGCATTTGCTCTTCTTCTGGCTCTTGGTACAACCGGCCTCTTCTCACCATTTAATGATGACTTCTTGTACTTTCTTACTAAGGTAGCCCTTAATCCATCCTTCTTTCTTGACCCTCATCATCTTGCTTGATTTTCTTCATGGCACTGATCATTAACTGAAATTACTCTGTCAATTTAATACTTCAATTATTTATTTTTCATCATCCCTCCCTCCACCTGCACTGAAATACCTGTCCATGAAGTGAGAGTCAGCCAGTATTATTTATTTATAGCTGAGTCAGGGCATAGAATTGTTCCTGGCACAAGGTGGGCCTGTAGTACATCATTTAATAATTTAATAAAGCAATAAATACTTGTTGTTAAGTGACTAATTGAATAAATGAATAAATCTTAATTTAGTCTAATAACTAGAGTTACCAGAATTAGTAAATGAAAATACTGGTCACCCAGTGAGATTATAATTTCAGATAATCATTGAACAATTTTAGTATAATTATGTTCCATGCAACATTTGGAAGATGCTATACTAATAATTGTTGTTTATCTGAAATTCTAATTTTACTAGATGACCTCTAGTTTGTCTGGTAAACCTAAATTACACACAGTTTGCTTTCTAGATTTGTGTTATGGATTCAACTCTTAATTCACTCAACCTGCAATATGCCAGGTACTATGTGGATGGTAGCTGCAATGTGGTGAACAGGACATGGGCTTGGCCAGGAAGGATCAAAAGATTAAGAGAAATATTGCACATAGCTTTCAGAATCTGAAAATTCAGATTATGTCACATTATTAGTAAGAACTATTAGGGCACCTGGGTGGCTTAGTCGGTTAAGCATCTGACTTCAGCTCAGGTCGTGATCTTCTATTTGTGAGTTTGAGCCCTGCATTGTGGCTGTAAGCACAGAGCCTGCTTTGGATCCTTTGTTCCCCTCTCTCTCTGCCACTCCCCGCCCCGCCCCATCTCTCAAAAATAAATAAGTATTTTTTAAAAAGAACTGTTTAGCTTAAGAATTTGTCATTTGGGGGCGCCTGGGTGGCTCAGTCGGCTAAGCCTCCGACTTTGGCTCAGGTCATGATCTCACGTTTGTGGGTTCGAGCCCCGCATTGGGCTCTGTGCTGACAGCTCAGAGCCTGGAGCCTCCTTTCGATTCTGTGCCTCCCTCTCTCTCTGCCCCTCCCCTGCTCATGCTCTGTCTCTCTCTGTCTCAAAAATAAATAAAACATTAAAAAATTTAAAAAACCAAGGATTTGTTATTTGTAGAAGACACAATATTTATTTGACAAAACAGGGCAGATTTTTGATGAAGACATTATTGACCATCCATTATTTCTGGCTGTCCAGTTGAAAACCTAAATTTACAAAACAACATTATGCCTTCTTTACCCGTTTCTTTTTCAACTGAGGTGAGAATTAGGTTTAATAGAACAACTAATTATGTATAGAGATTTATCTGGCACTGTCCTCCTGTTTTTCAGATTGATGCTTTTCAGTAGAGAGAACAAAAAGTACATCAAATCACTTCCATTTCTCTCATTAGAACCCATGATCATTTGATTACTCCAAATATGTGATCATTTCTCCTCACCCCTCCCCGCGCCCATAATGCACAAGTGGTAGCTTTAGTCTTGACCAATAGAGCACTGCTTCATGTGCACGTGTGTTACTGAGATTTTTCCACTTAAATCCACATATATTTTTGTATTAATTTAACAAATATTTCATATAGTGCTTACTATGTGCCTGTCACTTTTCTCTTTTTGAAATCTTAAGTAATTTTGTTAATTAATTTTAACTCATTTAAGACTTTTTATTATGATATAACATGGGTGCCATTATTATCTTTATTTTGCAGGTGAAATCCAGTCTCCTCTAATAAGTGGCAGAAGTGGATTCTGAGCCCAGGAATTGAAGCTCCAAAGTCTTATTTCTTAACCACTATATTATGCTTTTTTTCTTTCCAAAAATGGTAATAAAGTTTTAGGCTAATGGAATATAACTAGCATCAATCGATGAGGGGCCTAATTAGCTTAAAGTTCTGCTTAAAGGTTTCTATGTGCAAATCTTTAGTTAAAAGTATGTATCTCTTTAACATAAATAGACATTTCTTAAAAGTATTGTTTCCAGGGAGACCTGGGTTGGCTCAGTCAGTTAACCATCCAGCTCTTAATTTTGGCTCAACTCATGATCTCAGCATTGTGAGATCGAGCCTCATTTCGGACTCTGTGCTGCCAGCTCAGTCTGCATGAGGTGCTCTCTCTCTCTATCCCTCTCTCTCTCTCTCTCTCTCTCTCTCTCTCTGCTGCTCTCCCCTGCTTCCTCTCCTCTTTCTCTCTCTCTCTCTCTCTGCTCCTATCCTCTGCTTCCTCTCTTCTCTTTCTCTCTCTCTCAAAGTAGATAAATTAAGAAAAAGTATTGTTTCCATAAAGTTTGTATAAGTTTTCCCTCCATTAATGTGCATGTTAAATATTTCACTTTTAAACCAGATCGATGACCCACCTTCTTTCGTCTTTCCCTCATGCCATATTTTAGGTCTTATACAGATATTCCGAAAATGGGAATCAGATCTGAAACCTTTGACACATATCAAATAACATGCAATCCTCTCAGTTTAATATACTAATGCCCCAGCAAAGTGAGTTTGATGTCTTCTGCAGGAAGGTGAACAAAATTTAACATGGCCAATTTGAAAATTAAGCAAATCTTCTCTAGTATAGACATTATTTGCCATTGAATTTTGCAGATGATTACTTTAGAATCTGCTTAACTGTAGCGATGAAGATACAGCCATAGAATCAAAGTGCTATTCCTATAGTGTGCGTGTGTCTGTGTGTGTACATGTGTGTGTGTGTGTCTGTGTCTGTGTGTGAATAGTGTGGACACTCTGAATTCAACATACTGTAATCAAACCCACTGGGGTCACATGGTTTTCAAGGCACCTAGAAGGTTCTAACATCCATTGTTCAACTCATTACTACCAATGAGACCTTGGAAATGTTTTTCTTAAACTTCAGTCTTCTTTTCTATGAAATAGGTACACTGATAGTATCCATCAGCACAGGAAGTTGTTGGGTTAAATGAAGTATTGCAAGTAATTTTCAATAATATTTGGAATGAAGAATAGTGCATACATGTTAGTATTATTGTTGTTGTTGTATACTTATAAAATGTCACCTTTTACATAATGCCTTTTTTGGAAATAATTTTTGAGAGTAATGTCCTCACTCTTAATTCCTTAGTACTTCTTTTTAGGAAATTTATATATGTTGTTCTTTATTCTACTTACCTGCTATAGGCCAGTTGGAGCCTTTGCTCTGCTTCCCAAATGAAAATCTTTTTGTTTTCATAATTTTTTTTAACATTTATTTATTTTTGAGAGACAGAGACAGAGAATGAGTGGAGGAGGGGCAGAGGGAAAGGGAGACACACAATCTGAAGCAGGCTCCAGGCTTTGAGTCTTCAACACAGAGCCCAACGTGGGGCTTGAACTTATGAACTGCGAGATCATGACCTGAGCCAAAGTTAGATGCTTAACCAACTGAGCCAAGCAGGTGGCCCACCATATGAAAATCTTAAAGTGGGGGTCTAATCTTACTGACTTCTATATTTCTACTAATATTATACATCAGAGTGACTTCCAAATATATATGCACATATATGAATATAATAAGTTCATCTTTTGAATGAAAATAATGTAATGTACAGTACACTACAGTACTGTAATGTGCAGTTCAGTAATGTTATGCACCTTAGTCATTTCAGACATTAGCCTTCTTGAAACTGCCAATTTTTCCAGTGATACCATTTTTCTCCCCATGTATTAATATTTTTTACAGTTCTATAGAAACATGCTTTAAGACCCCTCATCTGGTTTTAAAATAATGGTAATATTTTTCTTCTTTTTGGTGTTTTTTCTCTGGTTTAAAAAAACACTTTTAGTCTTTGTGTTCTACTTCAATTTTGTTTTTAAGAAAGAGTGATTTGGACAAAATACTTATAATATTTGAGAAAAAAGTAATTTTATGCATTGTTTCCTATGGTATTTTACTGCCAGATAATGTAATGAATTAAATTAAAATCTTTACTTCTTTTTTTTACAATGCTTACTTCTAACATACTTTTCTTCAGATGTGTCTTTCATCTCTTGAAATACTCATCAACAAAGCTTCTTTTTGAATGGAAGAACTTTAACAGATGGTGTGTACTAATTTGGGCATAGATACAGAATTTATATATATATGTATATATATACACATAATAAAAGCACATAGGCATCTTTTGATTGCATTTAAAATGAGATTTAAAGAGATTTTATAAGATCCATATAAGCAGGTATTAGAAATTTTATTCACTAGTTATGCTGTAGCCAAAAAAAGCACGAACTTGCTATTTTTATGCAGCAATATAGAGGAGGGGTATTACCTGAAGATTAGCAAAGTGGTTTTTAAAAAATAAGAGCTTCATTCTTATAATTGCCATCTACTAAGGAACTTTAGTAAAAATAATAGAAGCAATTTTTAAAAGAAAATTATAACAGTTTTAGAGGACGAGGCAAACAAAAGAAATGTGTTTCCAAAGATTACATTTGCCAGATAATATTGATTTTTTTATGTCCATTTAAAAATACAAATTGACAGTCTACATCAATTTTAGCAAAATTTATGGAATCCATCATGACATTTTATCTAGGTCAGATAACTTACTTGCTTGTAGCATGTTGATCATAAGAACAAACTTTCCTTCTCTTCTGGGAAAGTTTACTTTGCTCTTGGCCTAGAGTCATAAAGGTCAGCTCCTTTCTTCTCCTTTCTCTAGGCCATTGTGAATGCAGATCTCAGCAGATCCTCTTAAACTAGTGGCATCCTAATCACAAAGGGCCACTTAACATACAATATGTTATTGTATGTTTATTTATTTTATTTATATTTTAAATATGTTTATTTATTCAACAAATAGCTACTGAGAGCCTCCTAGCACTAAGCCCTCTCCTGTGTCCTAGAATGTGGATGAAATAAAACAAAGTCCTTGTTCTTTTAAAAAACATTTTTAATATTTATTTATTTTTGAGAGAGAGGCAGACAGAGTGCGAGCAGGAAAGGGGCAGAGAGAAGGAGACACAGAATCTGAAGCAGGCTCCAGGCTCTGAGCTGTCAGCACAGAGCCCAATGCGGGGCTCAAACTCAAGAACTGCGAGATCATGACCTGAGCCAAAGTGAGATGCTTAACCTACTGAGCCACTCAGGCGCTCCTAAGTCCTTGTTCTGATGAAAATTTCATTCTAGCTGGGGAAGGCAGGTAGGAATTTAAAAATTATAATATGAGAAAGAGCATATACTATAAAGAAGATAAAAGATAGGGCTGTGGTAACTCAGTGCCCGGATTGCTATTTTAGATCAGAGATTTACTTACATAGGTGCCATTTAAGCAGAGGCTTGATGGGGCCAGAAAGAACTAATCATATAAAAACCAGGTAGAAGGCAGAGTCAAAAGGGAGAAGTGATATAAGAAGTCAGAGAGGTGGATTTGGGGCCATGCTTTGCAGAGAATTGAAGGCTGTGGCCAGAATTAATACTTTATCCAAAGTACATTTTGAAACGCTTTAGAGAATTTAAGCAGAGGTGTAATATGACTTGAAACATATTTTACAAATATCACTCTGGCTATTGGGTTGAGGATGGACTGTAGTGGTTCAAAAGTAGAAGCAGGGTAAAACTTGAGAAGGCTCACCAAAATCCAGCAAATACTTACTGAATACCTAGAATGTGCTAGACACTGCTCTGAGTGTGAGAAAATGGCAACAGAAAACAGAAAACTCCCTGCACCCACGAAACTGCCATACTAGTGGATGCAGGGCACTTGCAGTAATCCAGGCAAGAGGCGATGGCCCTGTTTACTCAGGGGTAGAGGTGACGGTATACAGAAGCTGCCAGATCTGGATATGATTCTGGAGACAGACAAGACTTGTTGATGGTCTGGTCAATGTACAAAAAACAATAAAGGTTGACTTCAACGATTCAAGGTTGAGCAATTGGTCAGAAGCACCATTTTCTAGAAGAGGGAAAGCTGGGAGAAGCTTAGGTAGGAGAAAGCTAAAGTTTGGTTTTGGGAATCTGAAAGCTGAGATGCCTCTTAGTGATCAAAATGTAGCTGTCAGAAAAGAATAAGATGCCAATCTTTCTAATCAAGGTAGAAAGGTACATGTCATTGATACAGGATGATTTAAACATCATGCTCACTTTTGAATACTTGCACAAGAAATTTCAGAGTTCATATGAATAATGACACAAAAAGTCAAAGAATGTATTGTATATTGCTACCACTCATATGCAGGAGATAATCCATGAGAAAAGAAACATTATTTTATGCGAATAACAAATTTTAAGTGGAGGGTGGGAACCAATTCTGGTAAAGTATCTCAAAATTATATAAAATGGGAAAATTAAAACATTGATAAATATATTGAAATCAAGTTGAAACTGAAGAAATAGCAGATCAAAGGAATTTTACTAAATCTTGTGCTACAAAGGAAATTGTCATAGGTCAACATAGTGATAGTAGAATTTTTCACTTCCTACAGTACAATGTATAATAATATTCTTTAATAATTTTTTGCCTTGTAGGTAATACAGATAAGTGTCTCCTTCAAATATTGACAATAATGATAACTAATAATGTATACTATAATATAGCATAAGGCATTATAGTTTATAAAACTATCTTAATTGTAGCATATTCAGATGAACTACAATGAATATCCAAAATATAGATTATAAAAAACACACTAACACGTGTAGTGTTGTTAAGGAAAGGAATAGGTCAAGAATGAGTCTACAACATTATTCATGGTCTAGGTTTCTGAGCTACTTTTCACAAGTAAAATGGCTGTGACTTAAATGGCATGTATAACGTAGATACAAATTCAAACAGGGCAGCACAACAGCCAGCCTCACAACCAGGAGAAGCCAGTTTGTCCCCTCATTTATGCCACTAGCTTCTGGATTTGGGCAAGTCACTTAACCTCTCTGGACCTCTTCTGTTCTTAGAGAGAGTCTGCTTACAGTGCCATCTAGTTCTGGAATTCTCTGTCCTGGCATGATTTCAGATAACCATTTTTTTACATGGTCACTACCCTCTATAATTAGGTCTCTACCTCTGTTCTGTGCATGATTCACTTCATCCTCCTCAATGCTTTGAGGCTGATTTTCTAGAGTTCACATCTGATCATGTCTTTAAGAGTATCCCACTAATAATCAAAGTCTTTTTTTTTTTTTTAGAATGGTACGTATGACCTTTTATCTTATAGCAAATCTGCCTTTCTTGTTTGTTTGCTCCATACTTCACTCTCCCAACCCACAAAAAACCCAAGTTCCTATTACACTTACATCTCAAAAGACATGTTCCAGTGTCTGCTTTATATTACATTTCACATTTGTGTCCCATAAAAATTTTCCTCATAAAGGTCGAGATGACCTTCCTCATAAAGGTCTTCATGCTCCTCATTCAGAGCTGAAGACCCTGACTTCTTTATTTCCATATCTAGTTTATCATAGGACCTGTTTGTCTGCCTTGCCTTATAATGCTTTGTATATTGCCAGCCCTAATTTTTTTCTATTTTTTTAATTAAAATTTTTTTTTCTTTTATAGTTTATTGTCAAGTTGGTTTCCATATAACACCCAGTGCTCATCCCTACAAGTGCCCTCCTCCATGCCCATCACCCCCTTCCCCTCTCCAACTCCCCAAGCAGCCCTCAGTTTGTTCTCAGCATTCAAGTTTCTCATGGTTTGCCTCCCTCCCTCTCTCCAACTATTTTTCCCCTTCCCCTCCCCCATGGTCCTCTGTTAAGTTTCTCCTGTTCCGCTTATGAGTGAAAACATATGGTATCTGTCCTTCTCTGCCTGACTTATTTCACTTAGCATGACACCCTTGAGTTCCATCCACGTTGCTACAAATGGCCAGATTTCATTCCCTCTTATTGCCATGTAGTACTCCATTGTGTATATAAACCACATCTTCTTGATCCATTCATCAGGTGATGGACATTTAGGCTCTTTCCATGATTTGGCTATTGTTGACAGTGCTGCTACGAACATTGGGGTGCATGTGCCCCTGTGCATCAGCACTCCTGTATCCCTTGGGTAAATCCCTAGCAGTGCTAATTGCTGGGTCATGGGGGAGTTCTATTGTTAATTTTTTGAAGAACCTCCACACTGTTTTCCAGAGTGTGCCAGCCATAATTTTAAGATTAAGTACTTAAAAGTGAGATCTCTGTATTCACACAGTGCTTTCAATCACAGTGTTTTAGGTGTCCAGCAAATATTCACTGAATTTAATCAAAAGAAATTAGAACATTACTATTAAATAAACACAAAGCATGACCAATTTATCAACAATCAGATAACATATATGTTGAGGATGTAAGTGCTAGATACTGTGCTAAGTTCTACTGCAGACTGCTCTATTCAGTCCATACCTTATAAAGTATCTATTGGTATTCCTAATTTACGGATGAGAAAACTGAGACAGATGCAGATTACATAAATTGTCCAGGGGTCACAAAGCTGGGGAGTGGGGGTACCCACATTCCTACCCAGGTGCTTAAGTCCCGGAAACACGCCATATATACACTTCTTTGCTTATGCGACTCAAGCTGCTTTCCCCTCAACATTGCTACAATGGCTGCAATTGGCAAACGGGAGGAGGGTGTTGCAGGAAATAGGTGCAGTTTGAAAGAAGGTCACCCAATTCTTAACTCTGAACTCTTAAATCGTGTCTCTACCAATTTATTTATCAACCAAACACGAAAACTGCTTACATTCAAATCAAATCAGTTCACTTTCACTTACTGGAAGTAGAATTTATGGAGTAGCAACACATATCTAAGAAGACAGGAACATTTATTGGGTTATTCTTTAGGCAATTCCCCATAAACTACCTCATGTGACATTCCTAACCTCTTTGGGAATTTTAAGACAAATTTTAAGAAGACACTGCCCTCGATAAGTTAAACGGCATGCCTGTGTTCTAAGTACAAAGCCAGAGTGGGGAACCTCCTCTGTTAAATTCTTGGATGCACATGCCCCACTCCATCCTGCTGCTACTCTGGCACATGTCGCCATCTGGCATCAGTCTGGTGCTTTTCAGGAAAGAATAGCCCCAGGCTTCAGTGGAAATGCCACTTAAGGACAGAGGCGAAAGATAGCCTTGTGTGCAAGGGGTTTAAATGGCACCAAGAGCGAAAGGCGGGAGGCACAGGCAAATCACACTCTTAATTATCTGATATTACAGGGTCTTAAATGTTCTTCCCTGTGCAGTTTCTCTGATGTAATTTTAATTTTTTTTGTAATATCTTAAGAACCTTTGATTATATCTTAGATGTTACCTGCTTTCATCTTTATTTGTGTTTTCCCTTGTAAATAACTTCTAGTATAAAATAACAGGAATTGGGCACCTTTAAAGCTCCAGATGGTTTCCTGTCTTTAATGTTCCCTTTGGATCGCTTTCGCTAACCGCACAGAGATGAATGCTTCCGTCATGGCGATTATCTTATGGGATGGCTGTTGTTCCTTCACTTTTCTCTTTTATTCAATCATAAGACCCTTGAGAACAGAAAAATGTTCCTGTTCACTTCCTTATCCCCTGGGCCTAGCGTAGCAAAGGACATATTCAGTAGCCTCCATGTAGAATAAATACATACATGTATGGATGGTTTGGACAGAGATGTTAAGTGTTTACATAAATCTTGTCATGTGGCTAATATGATAAGCAAAAAATCCCTATGTTAAAAGATCCTTGCCTACTTCTACCACAGAACATACTCCTACTTCAAATTTCTAGAATTCTAATGATTTTTTTAAACACTAAAGAACACAAGAAACTGAAACTAAGTCCTTCAGATAGCAAGGGTAGGGGCGCCTGAGTGGCTCAGTTGGTTAAGCATCCAGCTTCGACTCAGGTCATGATCTCACAGCTCGTGGGTTCGAGCCCTGTGTCGGGCTCTGTACTGACAGCTCAGAGCCTGGAGCCTGCTTCAGATTCTGTGTCTCCCTCTCTCTCTGACCCTCCCCTGCTTGCACTGTCTCTGTCTCTCAAAAATAAATAAATAACATTAAAAAAAACTTAAAAAAAATAGCAAGGGTAGTTAATAGGGAAGAGCAACCAGATCCAATATATGTTAGGTTTAATGGGAAAATTCTGTCCTATTTCCTTGTATCCAAATATACATTACATCTTTACAGCTCTAAAAACACTAATTACAATCATTCAGTGATCAATCAATAAAGTTTAAAATAATAATGCATGTCTGTTTTATTACCTGAATATTGATTCAGCACTAAGCTTGGGGCGGTAAGCTTTGTAATCACCAGTTTTAACCTCAGGTTTTGAAGATTTGTTCCTCTTACATAATTAGACAATGAAGTATGTGCATTGTCTTGGAAAGCATTTTGTCCTTTAAACCAAATTAGACACTGAAACCTGAGGCTGGAGACCTGTATTCCAATTGTTAAAAGTAATTGCTTTAAATCTTTCTACAGTTGTAATTTCTTTTCCCTTAGAAAATATACCTGACTTTTCGAAATATGGATACAAGTAGCAATTTAATGCTACTAATATTTTCCAGGTACCATTTAAAGAGGTTTAAATTTTTGAACTCATGCAGTCTTCACAAAACCTCTTAATATTATTAGGTACTATTATTATCCCCACCATATATATGAGAGAATTGAGGCACAGATTACATGATTTGTGCAAGATTATACAGCTGGTTAGCTAGATTACAAACACAAGAAACCTAGCACCTTAGTTCATGTTTACAACTTAATTATACCCACTGCCTTTTGCTAAAACTTCCAATTCTGACCTTTGCCTTCACAACAATGTTGAGAAATTGAAAAGACACATTAATATAAAGTACATTTTATTTTTCCATACTATGGATACCACTTTACAATTTCTGCTGTGATTGATATTGTGCATGTATTTTTTGATGTCTCCTTAAAAAATTAAAATCTTAATATACTTAGATTCAATGACATTTTCACTATTACTTATTTTATTCATATAGAGAAAGCATACATATTTTTACCTGAACAGTCTTACACAGGAAATATACAGTATGTTTAGGGTCTAATAAATATTTCCTAATATGAAACAACATAGGGGTAAAAGAAAGATATATAAATATTGTTTTGCAATAATGGCAGGGAAATGAGATGTAACTAAAAACAACGCATTTGAAATATGGAATAATAAAGCCAAAATTCTGATTTTGAGATCTAAACTGACATAATTTTACTGACATATAATTTCATGTTGTACATAGAAATTATGGAATTAGAGGCATCAGTATTTTGAAAAAAATTTTAGTTGCTTACTAAATTCAGGTATCAATTTATCATTAAACTATTTTATTTAAGCACTATAAAAGTTTATATTTTCTATTATGCAATAATTGATTTAACAAACATTTATTGAATGTATACTATGCGCTTGATATATTTTATTTGACCTATCAATTGTCCAGCAAGGGCATTTCCAATATATATTTTTTACATAATAACTTAACAATGTCTCGCAAGACTCCTTCAGGCTTCTCTCTTATATACTTAATGCATACTTCAATGCACATTATGAGCCCACCTTCAATATTAAGGATTTTCCAAGGCCGTTAAAGATTTTATTTACTTGAATGTACCTGTGAAAGACATCAGTGAATATAAAAGAAATGTTGAAGGTGTTTTGTTAATGTGGGACAGAACATTAATAAGCTTTCTTGTCCAACATCCTAAGGCTGCGATTAAATTAAGTGTAATTGTATCATGTGCTTCATTTTGAGATACATCAAAAAGTCAAATACAATGTAGCATGGGATACAAGTACATCTGACAAAGAGACACATTTTATTACTAAATTTGAAAATGAATTAATTCCATTACTGCTGAATTGCTTGACCAACACAAAAACCTGGGAAGGTAAGTGGTTTGAACCAAAAATCAAAGAGCAAATGAGATCATTTGTTTGTGTGTGTGCGTGTGTGTGTTCATGTTTGTGTGCTCTTTTGCAGACTTACGGAGTTTCATCTGGTACCATGCACAGACCTTTCAAAGGTGCCCTAGGACAATGGAAATGTCTCTGAGCTGGAGGGATCTTGAAGCAGTTTTGTGGCTGATGACATTTTTAAGCAACCTCCCCACCCATTTTGAGAAGTAGCCATCCGTTAGAGATTTATTTAACCCCTGCTTATATGCCAAGATTTGAGCAGCCTCTGATTATGGCAAACCAACCATCTGGTGTGAGTAGCTAGGCAGCCCTATCATGCTGTAGCCTCGCTGCCCAAGCCCAGTCTCTGTCCCTCTGTAATGCTTAACAGCCTCCACCTAGACTAGAAATTGCTGCCCTTATTATGACTTTTCATATGGCTGGAAAATGAAGAAACACAGCAAAGAATGTGAGACTGCAGCACACCTCACTAAGGTATTTGTGCTTATTGGGGTCATCTCCTATTACCCATCTTTCCTCTCTGCTGTGTTGACCTCTGCAATCTTAAAGTGAGAAGATGGTGGTGGAGGAAGGAACAGAGTCTGATGAGTCAGGTGGGCTGGGGGCTTTGGAATGAACACTCTATGAAGTCTTTAATAGCCCCCAGAACGGGCATCTTCTGGGAGGTGCTGCCCTGGGCCCTTCTTGGACATACTGGAACACATATCTGGCCAATGAAGTCTTAGCAATGTCTTCCCTTGTTTCTGAACTGGGCCTAAGGACCATTAGCCTTCCAAATCAGCCAGAGAAGCCAGAGGCCAAGGTTAAGATCAAGGCTGAGGCTCAGCACAGTTTCTATTTCCCTATTTCCATTAATTAAGTTCATAGATTTCTTGACCAATGTAACATTAATACTGCACAAATTTATTAAGAGCCTATCATCTGCTCCCTGCTATTTCTGTTGCTCTAGAGGGTGGAGTTAAAAAATGAAAAAATTAATTATCTTAATTATCTCCTTGTTTAACTATCTAAGATGTCACTAGAACCAATATTGTCCATGAAATGACTGTCAAGGTCTGAGACTTAAACATCAAAAAATCTAGCATCACTGAATAAATTTTCTTAATACATATGAAATTCAATTGGAGACTAGAAACTGAATGAGGACCTAGGGTAAAGAAGCTTCAAAAATTTGTCTCTCTCTAGTATACATTTTCCAATAGGTTGTCACCTATCTTTCTATGGTTTTCCTGAGGAGAAGACTTACGATCTGACCCCAAGCCTTTACAGTTGGAAGCTCTCTATATTTTAATAATGCAAATCTCATTTGCTACAATACATGCATCCATAGGCATGCCTTAGGTCACAAAATGGTAGGATTAAGAGATGAGGACTCATATAGACCTTGGAGATTGATTTCACCTTCCATTGTTCAATAATTATGAAACAGAGCAACATATTTGATGGGACATTCATCATTGCTTACTTTACAAATAAAAATGTTTCCACTGGCTGGAAAGGAAAACAAATTTATGTTCATATTAATGATGTTTTACTCCATCTATTAAATGAAAATTTATTGAAATTCTACTATGGCCTAGGAAGTGTACCAATAATAGTTCTTTATTATTTCCCCCAATTTAACTAAAAGGCTCATAATAAGCAATCAAATATTTATTAAATTATTAAATGAACTGTCATAAAGGTACAAACAGATTACAGCCTGGTATTTCACTTTAGCTCCCCTTTTTGGTGAGTACTTAATATAAGATCGGTCTCTTTTGGATTCTGCCTACGTGGACCTAGTTTCTGAGGCATGCTTAGGACTTTATAAAATGGCAGTTCCTAAGGCAATTGCAATCCCAGGCTTTTGGTGAGGACATTAATCGTAGACAACATATTCACACAGAGTTCTGTTATCCCCTCTCCCAAACAATAGTCTATTAAATGAACTGATGCCTTATTTACCTTTTCCTTAAAATGCACTGATGTTAATTACCTAGATTTCCTCTTCTCTTTATTTTATACCTAAGTGGTCTAATGTCAGTTCTAGAAAAATATACAGAAGCCATCTTGTTACAGCAAATAAGGAAGCAATTTTATCTTCCCTTATGCTGATTAACAAAAATGCTTTGTGATTAAAAAAAAAACACACAAAGAGTAATGGACGTATAGGGCAATTGATTCAGTATCTAATTACTGACCAGGAAAAATACCTCCACCTTAACTGTGTCAAAATTAGCATCTTCATCCTTGGCTTCTACACTTCAAAATCCATGACCATGAGGAAATTACTCAATTCCATAGTTACCTGGAAGTACATTTCTCAGCTAATTAATTCTAGAAGAAACCATATAAGGCTAAGACGCTCATAATTAGACATTTCACACTTTATTTTTGTAATGCTTATTATTTATTTTTGAGAGACAGAGAGAGAGAAAGAGTGTGAGCAGGGGAGGGGCAGAGGAAGAGGGAAACACAGAATCCAAAGCAGGCTCCAGGCTCTTAGGTACCAGCACAGAGCCTGACGTGGGGCTCGAACTCATGAGTCGTGAGATCATGACCTAAGCTGAAGTCGGATGCTTAACTGACTGAGCCACCCAGGTGCCCCAGCCATTTCATACTTTAAATACAAACTTCTTCTTTTCTTGTGGCCAATAGAGGAGAGTAGGACCACCTGGATTTAAGGCACATTCTTGGACTTCCTTGAGTCTCAGTTACTTACTTCATAGAACAGAGTTAATATCTACTCCTCAGTCAGATTTAAAAGATCAAATAAGACAATATATGTGAAAAATTACATTACACTATAATAGAAAATTCAAAGTTATTTTGTTACTGATGATGTAAATTATATTCTTACTCATTTAATGCTTCCTCTTCCTTTTTCTGTCCATCAGAGACCTCATGGAAGAAAGTTAATTGTGAAATTATCGGTGGGGAATTAGGCAATGAGAAGGAAAAATATCACTTCCAGTCTTATGATCTGTAGCTGTAACCATACTTTTATTTCTCTTAAATGTCCATATTCTTTTCTTTTAAGTTTTATTTATTCGTTTTGAGAGAGACAGCATGAGTGGAGGAGGGGCCGAGAGAGAAAGGAAGACAGAGACTCCCAAACAGGCTCCACACCATTAGCACTGAGCCCAATTCTGGGCTCGATCCTGCAGACTGTGAGATTATCACCTGAGCCAAAACCAAGAGTTGGACACTTAACTGTCTGAGCCACCCAGATGCCCCAGCTGTAATCAGGCTTCTCAAAGAGCATAACAATTAGAAAAAGCAGAAGATCCATCTGTAATTGCTTTAACATGTTGATTACTGCAATGCAATATCATGAAATGTGTACCCTACGTATTTAGATACAACTTTCAAATAGCTAGCACAATTTGTTCACATGTAGAGTTAGAATGACCTGTATTTTAAGTGTTATAATCCAGGGGGAAATTTTCTAATATGAGGAATTCTAGAAATAGTAATAATTAGGCTGAGCACTAGAACAGGAGTCGGGAGACTCAAGTTCTATTCTTGACCTTATATTAAGCAAAGTATGTCTTTAGGTAACTCAGTTAACCTTTTCAAGCCACAATTTTCTCCTCTGTGATAGAGGAATCAAACCAGATGTTCTTGGAGTGCATGATTTTACTAGACCGAATTCTGTAATACAACATTGCTTTAACTTTGTTTTTTAAAGAGAGGTTGCCTGAAAAAGAGCCATGCTGTGCATAATATTTGTAATATATTCCCAACATATACAGTAACAACTGTGCCTTAAATGCTTTTTATTAACAAGCCAGTTTAGACAATCCAAATGCCTAAAGGAGTCTCCACAGTTTGCTCAGAGATTGGATCTCCATTACTCCCACATGCACCCACATTTTCCCAGGATTCTCTCCTAATTCCTCTTGGTCTGGCCTCTCGTTCTGTTTCTGTTATCTTTTGGGGATTCCTTCTTCCAAAGGACTGCAGACTCTCCTCCTTCTAAGCTTTATTTCAGTTCTGACTCCTCCCTGTTGCTCCATCCATAGCTGCTTGTACGGTCTCCGCAGGAGACTCATGGGTGTCCTCTGTGCCTTCCCAAAGGAAGCACCTTTTTAGGTGGACAGATATTATGTCATCTACACCTCCAAATCAGGATTAAATCACTTACTATGAGTCGGAGATCGCACTAACAGAGCCAAGTTTAGGAAATGAATAAAGAGAAAAACCTTGTTCCACAACTCAAAGGGAGCGCCGACCAGACATCTTGCAAGGACCTGCCTTCAGACACCACAAAGCTAGCCCAGTCATGGCTGAGGCCGGTATCCCCATCCCACTGCTTTGTCACATTTAGTCTTCTCATTAGAGCAGGTGTGAGGGACGCGATGCAATGGCAATGCGAGTGAGATGGACCAGCACTCAAACCCCGGCAGCTTCACTTCATTGCTGTGTGTCCCCAGAAATATTCAGCTCTCTGAACTATAATAAGTTGATTTTAAAAAGAGGGATAATACAGGTGCGTGGGTGGCTCGGTCGGTTAAGTGTCCGACTCGTGGCTTTGGCTCAGGTCATGATTTCACAGTTCATGAGTTCGAGCCCTGTGTTGTGCTCTATGCTGACAGCGAGAGCCTGCTTGGGATCCTCTCTCTTCCTCTCTCTCTGCACCTCCCTCCCTCACTCTTTCTCTATTAAAATAAATAAACTTAAAAAAATAAAAAATAAGGATAATAATACTTTCTTGGTACTACCATAACACAATATTGATACTACCTTCTATGGTCATTCTCAGTATTTTTTTTAAATGTTTATTTATTTTTGAGAGACAGAGAGACAGAGCACAAGTGGAGGAGGGGCAGAGAGAGAGAAAGACGCAGAATCAGAAACAGGCTCCAGGCTCTGAGCTGTCAGCACAGAGCCTGATGTGGGGCCTGAACCCAAGAACGGTGAGATCATGACCTGAGCCAAAGTCGAAAGCTTAACTGCTTAACCAACTGAGCCACCCAGGCACCCGTAGGGTAGTTCTCAGTATTAAAGGTATTCTAGGGACAGGGCCTGTCACATAAAAGAGGTTTGAAGTTGATTATTCTATTTTATTACTATTATTATCATTATTTTCAATCTCCTTTGAGGTTGGTAGAAGCCAATTTATTTTCATTTTAATTTTTATTTTACTGTTAGAGAAAAGGAGGGCAAAGAACATTGTGAGTGACTTGGCCATAGAGACACAGTAGAGTGGCATTGGTGCTTAGGAATAGCACAGATTTCCCTAATAGCAGGTTCTGCCTATTTCCAAATACTTGGTATTTGTGGGAATGTCCTCATTTAATCTCTCTAAAACTTAGGAATCTATTATCTTCTCCACTTCCTTCTTGTTTTTCATGAAAAGACTTTGCGCGTTGTGACGCTAAAAGAGGAGGAAAGATTTGTCAGCTCATCTCTCTTGGCAGTGTTCGCAGCATTTCTTTGAGCAGACTTCCCGTGCCATCTAGAAAAGGGAGAAACTTACAACTACTATTTTGGTATGTGCAATGCACAAATGTGATTCTGTACTTCTTACAGATGCCAAAGTTTATGAAGAAGGAAATAAGCCAGCTCTATTTCTTAGCAAGGGGATCAAATGAGTTATATAATATAATTTTCACATAGGTCATGAGTGAGAACAGAAATCTTGTGAATTAAGGTTTGCTACAATTAAGAATCTGTGGACACTCTCCAGTGGATAGGAAACAAAAATCAGATTAATGTTTTTTCAGGACATGAGAATGTCTGTGCATGGTATTCAGACTGACCAGGTATTCTGACTATTACAAGGTATCTGTGCTCAAAGGCTTTTGGAACTTCTCCAGGTAGGACAGCCATTGAGAAACAATGGCTTTTACTCCTGAACACACTGTCTGGTTACCAACCCTAGAGTAACAGCCTGGATTATCAAAATCCTGAAACATATCCATTGTTAAGTACAACATTCAAGCTAGTGAAAACTTTCCATACAATTTCAAGTTTGCTGTTTAAAAATATTCCAAATCCAGGGGTGCCTGTGTAGCTCAGTCAGTAAGCATCCGAGTTCAGCTCAGATTGTGATCTCACAGTTCATGAGTTCAAGCCCCGCATTGGGCCCTGTGCTGACAGCTCAGAGCCTGGAGCCTGCTTCCGATTCTGTGTCTCCCTCTCTCTATGACCCTCCCCCCATTTGCAGTCTCTGTCTCTCTCTCAAAAATAAAGAAACATAAAAAAATCTGTTAAAAATTAAAAATAAAAAAAAATTCCGAATCTGTAAGGCTTCAGATACTATAATTTTATGCTTAATGGGAAGAGATGATATTCTCACTCCACCCATGTTTGGGCATGCCTATGTATGTAGGGGTATGTGTGTGTGTGCATGTGTACAAAAAAAAATAAGCATTTCAAACTATATGTATCTGTAGTCCTATAAAAATATCTTTGTGTATTGGTCAAACATAGCTCTTCTACCTCCATAAAATAAACACTAGATTAGTAATAAAAATATATGTCATTAAACAGAACATTTAAATGAAAAGAATCTCTTTCCCATTTATTTATTAAGAATGTATACCTTGTGGGCTTAAAAGGTATTTGTCATTGGCTGCTATTACATGCTGAATTGAAGTGAAGCCATTTCTTTAAATAGGATGACTAATGAGAACAAAACGGTGAGCCTGAGCACAGGCACAGCCACGGTGATGGCTTGCATAAAGAAGACGCATTAGGCACCTACCAGCCTTGTCAAAGGTAATACTGGGTGATGAAGCCTGAAGGACCTTTTAGGAACCCTACGTGTGCTCCGGGCTGCATTACCACTGTCCGTGATACAGCCACCAGGTGGAGAGTGCTTCGGAACTTTAAAGGCAAAAGAAACCTTTTCTTCAGTGGAACATTCCTTTTTAACCTGCTTTTCTGTTGAACCCGATAAGGCCTTGGATGTGCTCCTTTGAGAGTTCCTTTCAAGTTGAACAATGTCAGACCAAATAAACAGACTTGTTCATAAAGTATGGTATCCTGCTGGAAATCATCATGGGTTTTTCAAATCACCATATGATATTCATGTATTTAGTCACCGTCAACCGTAAACCACTTTATCAGCAGACAATGGGCAGCATAAACCAAAGATGTACAAAAAATTGATGCTTTCCATTAATTTAATGTTTGCTTAACATTGAATCTGGTGCAGATTTTAGAGGTTGAATACCTCAAGCCAGTGTCCACAAGGATATAATCTCCACGCTCTGACACTCTGCACATGGGCTGCCAGGGTCTCCACTTTTTCCCCTGCCGAGGGAACACCAGCCACTAAGTAGTGAGTCAGTGTGGGGAGTATACACTGTCCTCCAGCGTATACTGTTTGTACCAGCCCTTTGTGCCAAGAGGCAGCCTGAGGAGGAGGATCTCGGCTGGGAAAGTTGGTCTGTTCTCAGGCAAAACTGTCATCTTTATCAATATGCTGTTACTTTCAACTACTTATTCTGATGTTTACTAGCGGGAGACCATAGGCAGTAACTTTAGCTGTGTGAATATTCTTTCAGCATGTTGAGAGAGACAGGTGGTGCCATGGTTAGGAGCACGTGTCTGAATCAACACTCAGCTATACCTCTGACCTTGCTTTGTAAACCCTGGCAAGTTGTTGAATGACCGTGAGTTTCTGTTTCTTCTTCTCTGAAACAGACAATACTGCATCTTTCTTAATGAGAACCTTAAAAACTGAATGAGATGGCGAACGTGAAGCATTTAGCTTTATTCTTTGTATCTATTAAGTGCTTGTAAATGGTTGCCATTACTGTTGTATAAACTGTAAATACCACTCAGTAACTAACTGAGTTACTCTCTCCATTCGGGTCTATTAAGATAGGTCAATTTCAGGAATGCTCTGGAACCCAAACCACCTCTGGAAATCAGCAAAGAGGTGGCTTAAATTATTGTCTGAAGTAACAGAGAAAGGCTTGAAATATGTGCTTTGGGCTGATCTGTGATGGAAGATTCACTCATGTTTCACTTTTCTATTTTAATTACTAAGGTCTTGGGAAACTATGTTGTAAAACAAAGTGTCATTATTCTAGAGCATTTTACTGATGTGTTAATTCATGCTATTTATTCATCCTCCAAAGGAGATATAAAGCTCATTCTCACTGGCTTCAAAATGAGTCATTCCAAAGAAGCCTGGTAGTGCATCCTGTCAGCCCCTTAAATAATTGGTGTACTAATGTCATCTCCCATTTTCTAGAGGCTCTTTAGTGGTTCATCATGCATTGAAGTTTCAGGGAGATAATTTGCAATCCAATTTTCTGGCTCTCCCTTTGAAATCTGTTACCCCCAATATATAATGTCACTAATGCTCATTCAAACTCCATGCAGAGTCTCCAAGTTCTTTAGCTTGCCCTGCTAAGGAATTTGTAGTGGGTATCTGAATAGTTCAAAGGGGATGTAATGATTTGGGGACTATTTCCATTCATAAAAAAGAAGTAACAAATGTGAGATGTTTGTTCCTAGAGATACACTTCATTGTCAGGTTTTGTTTTGGTTTTGGTTTTTTTTAGTAGGGTCTACACCCAATGTGGGGCCTGAACTCAGGACCCTGAGATCAAGAGTCAGATGCTCTACCAACTGAGCCAGCCAGGTGTCCCAATAGAGACACACTTTAAATGCATTATGTGGCATTTTTGCTCCTAAAATTTTAAATTAAGGGATATGTACCCCTGTTAAAGCTACGTCAAAGTGCACACACAGACACTTTAAAGGCCTATTCTTAGTTCTCTGGTTTGCATCCTCTTTCATAAAAGTATTTTCCTTGAAGCCACACAGCTGCCATCCGAACGTAGTCAGCTTGTAGCTGACCTCAGGTGTGCTCCATCCTGGAGGTAGAGCCCAGACATGAACTGATTTCTCCTAGAACACATAAGGGGTCCAGATGTGAATGAAAGTGCTTTAAACCACAGTGGATTAGCAATGCGACAAGTGGCCTGACACAATTTAGCATAAAGTCAGGTATCCCATTTTCTATTTTCCCTCTTCATCATGGAATCCTCTGCTGCCCCTATTTTTCTGAAGAAAACTATTATATTTCAGCAAAATTACCTACACCATGGCCTCAAAATCCCTTGTGAAAGAGAAAGGAAAAAAATAAAGGAATCAACTAATTACTTTAGATAAACAGAATATCTTTTTTTTTTCTCCTATAGGTCACGGATGAAGGAGTCACCCATCATTTTTCTGAGACTTATGCAAGTCACATACATCTTTCTTATAACTGAAACCCTTTTTAAGAATTAGGGCACCTAAGAGAAATTTGCAAATATACTGTTCTCTACAAGAAACAGTCTGACAATGTCCCTTCCCCCAAGTTTCATGGCCGTGGCTGTCCCTCAATATAGATAAGCCTCACAATCATCAAATACAGAGTCTACCATCTGTACTTGGAAGTGCTCAACCTCCATATTTGGCTGAAAAGATAGCCAATGAAGGATATTTTTAATTCACCAACAGTCTTATAATTCTCTATGCAGTCCAGGCTTTAATTACAGATCATGCATTTATGCCTAAAACCATCTAATTTCCCTAAACCTACCCAATGCATCTCTTTTTTACCTATGACTTAATAAACCTCTTGTTTAAAAAATGTCTTCCTAATGCAATGGACCATAGTGCATGGAATCACTGTACCCGTCAATCTTTCTAATGCTCCCATAAATTGTTCCTTCTTAAATACTGCATTTTGGTAAGTTAGAGGTTCATTATCACTACATTTGTATGTCAATTGCTTATCTGTAGTGCTGCTCAGCACAGAAAAAGTACACATGTATAAACCATGCAGAATCAGATGATGTCACATATTTTTAAAATACTACACATACATATACATATACATGTATATACATAATATATATACACATATATGTATAATTTTTGTTAACCATGGAAAAGGTCCAATAGGTTGATGCCTAGGGATGCAGACCCAATTTTAGAAGCAGACGTGAACACCATAGAAATCATAACAGGTGAACGTGTTTTTGTTTTTTGTTTTTTGTTTTTTGAATAAAGCAATCAGCAATTCTATGCTCTATCAACATCCCCAGACCTCACATTCTGAGCATGGCTGTGTGCATTTGAATTCTTGCCAAAAGCCCACAGAGTTCTAGATAGGTACTTGCAGACGGAAAACACATCCCAAAATATCGGCATCATGGCCCCTGTGGGCCGCGGACGCTGTGCACACGGGCGCTACAGGAGGGCCAGGGAACTAGCCCCACGTTCACTCACACAGGTATCTCCTCCCTGCAGGCCCCCTAGCAGCGACACCACTAGTGATAACCACCCCTGGGTGGCAGACACTCACAGGGACACTCGGGGGAGCCCCGGAGAAACCTGGGGGGAGGGGGAGGGGAGGGCATTTTAGGGCAGCGGCGCGCACCCGGGCACAGCCTCCGCGCCTCCAACCCGGTCCAGGACCCCAATTCGCTCCGGAGCTGCCCGCGAGATCTGCATTGTGCCAAGGCGCTGCACCAACTCACCTCCACGAAATAGAAGCAGGGCAAGAGGGTCACGCTGTCCTTGATCACTTTGCCCTTTGGCCTCTCCTTCGCCGACATTCCGGCCGCCTGCTCGCGTCCGCGTCCTCCCCGGGGCGAGGTGTGCACGGCGCCGCCGAGGCGAGCTGCCTTCTCCAGCCGCAAGCGCCCGGCGCCGCTGATGTCACATTCCCCGCGGGCACCGCTGGAGCCGGCGCGGAGCGTGCAGCGCCCCCGCCTCTCCCCGCCCCTCTTTGCAGCAAGAGGCTCCCTAAACCCGCAGGTCTCCTTCCTCCCCTATTCTGGCCCTCGCTCCGGGTTTTTCTCCACCTAGAGACGTCCAGCTCCCTCCCACAAGCTGTTGCTGCAATGGCTTCCCCTCCCTGCCAGCCTCCCTCTGCTCCCCACCGCCCTTGCGAGGCTTCGCGCTGTCGGAGGAGCTTGACGTCAAGAATCGCACCCCTGGATATTGCAGCAGAGAGGTTGAGGAGCTCAGACACCCACACCCCGCCTGGAAAGCCTCCTGGGCCACTCGAGGGACGCTTACTTAAGGATTGCTGGAGAGCAGAAGGCCAGCTCCTGCGCACTGACCCTCGGCAGCAACACAGACCTATACCTGCGTGAAATCAAAACTTGGATCCCATACTGAAAAGTAGGCCACGGTGGGAACTTCTTGAGAGCTGGCTGCTATCAAGGAATGACAGCCCCTTCTGAGGATACTCTGTTTAGGAGACTCCCTTGCATCCTGCAAGCAGCGACTCTTCCTGCTAATGAACACCATCACCTGTCTGGGAATGGCAAGGGTTCCCTACATCGATGGGGGCAGATGTGTGGGCATCCTCCTTGAGCCCAGAGGCCAGGGCATGTTCTGACCTCAGCATCCCACTTCCCGAACAAAACCAGCATCACAGAGGCACCTCTTCAGACATTAACGATCTAAAATCAGCCCTTCACCTTGTTGGCAGTGTGCTCTGGTCTCAACTTTGTGATTATTCTGACCACCTAGAAGGTCAGGTAATACAGAGGGGGAAACACTCAGCAAATAAAAAACACTGTGTAATATAAGACATGTCTTTCCATGATGACATGTCTCTGGCCACTTCCAAGATCTTCAAAGTCTCTCTTTGAAGCATCTGACTGCCAATTCCAACGTTCTCCGTCCAATTCCTATTCTCTCATGACCTCATCTGAATAATTACTTCTCAAATGTGCCCACCTCCAAATACCATCCCCCTGGAGGGTAGGGTTTCAGCATAGGAATTTCGAGGGGACACAGATATTCAGTCGATAGCACACTCCAGTAGATCTTTGACGGTGTGGACACAGTCTGGTTTTCTGTTTCTTTTTTTTCATTTTCTTCTGTCGGGCTTGGGTTCCAGAGCCCAGCTGCTCCAAACTCCATTTCCACTTTCCTATGCCCCACACTTCGCTGGCAGAGTCCCAGCCCCCAGCTAAACCCAGTTATCTGCTCTCACCAGAACAACCAAAGGTGAGTAGGGAAAAACACACAGCCATGTGGCCTTGTTTCAAGTTAGACTAATGGCTGCAAACTTCAAACAGGCCCCAATCCCCCACAGCCTTAGTATTTTTCCATAGTCTGTCCACTTTCTTACTCTCCGGGGACCAACTCTTTCCTTCTCTTTCTTCAAATCTTGTCATTCTCAGCTAGTGACTTAACTCATTTCCCTGGGAAAGTGGAGTGCTCAGAAGAGAGCTATGTTTTCCTCCGAAGCGTGTCTTGTCTGGTAACTGGAATTGTCCCTGGCAAATAAGTGTTCAGTAAATATTTGTTGAAGGAATGCATGAACCAAGAAGGAAGGACCAAAATAGGTAAACAGGCAAACAGGGCTATAGACTGGAGCAGGGCAAAGTTGCCCAGAGCAGAGCTCCTTGCAAAAAAGATGCCTTGTTGACCCTGAGGTAGCAAGGAGTCTTTCTTGCCCCCTGAGCCAGTTTGGTGAACAGGAGGGGCCTTATGTCTGCTGTAAAGGACCATCCACCCAGCGCCAGGATTTTGTTTTGTACTGACCCCAACCCTTAACACTGCAGATCTTCAAAACCTCCTTTCCCTCACCCCCATGAGTTAATGGTCAAGATTGCATTGTCTCTTTGTGCACATCCATCATGCTTGTAAGCCTTCCAGTCCCAATAAAAACGAAGTACGTAGCCTTAGTCGGGGCTCTTGTCTCCTCCCAGACATTAGTCTCTCTTGCATTTTTAATCCTGTGACCCACCCTCTTGCTGGACAAGAGAGAACTCCAGACCCAGAGTCTACAACACATAAGAGCTGAAAATGTGTGATAAAATATCAGAGATGCATGCTGAACACATCTCAGTAATTCAATAAATTAGTGAAACATTAGAAAGGTACTTTCCTTTTCTCTCTAGGTGGTAGGACCAGCTTGACCTGACTACATGGTATAGGATCAGGAAATGCTTCAGAATTCAAAGCCAATTCCTATTAAAATCCTTTATCCCATCTTTGACAAGATTCTCTTTTCTTCTATCCCACTCCTTTTAAAATATTTTCTTTCCCCTCTTTTATAGAATAATTTTGAAGACAGGATTCAGAGATGGAAAACATTAAGTACAAAGATTGAACCAGAAGAGGATGAGATTTGGAGTCAGAGACCTGAGCTCAAGTCCAGGATTTATATTTGAAATCTGCTCTCAAGCAAGTCGCTCCAACTTTCAGTTTCCTAATACATAAAATGAGAGGTGTGTTGGTGCCATTTGGGAGCTCAAATGTGACAATACATATGTGAAGGCGCTTGGGATGTTATCAAATTGGCCCATCCATTCATCTGTCCATCCATTCAACCTACAAATATTGACTGACTGCCCCTCCCCCAACTTTGTGAGAGGCACTATTCTTACTGGATACCCACTAAAATAATAGAATGTGGCTCCTGCCTTCACAGAAACCAGAGTCTAATGCAAATGCAAGGGGAGAGGACACAGGATAATAAATTCGTCATAACAATAGAAAGCACTTCCATGATGCTCACTACAGACAAGTCACTGTTTAAAATGCTTTGCACCTTTTACCTCATTTAACGCTTACAACGTCTTTAAGAACTGGATACCATTGTATCACATTTTTCAGTTACAGGACCTGAGACTCAGAGAGGTTAGCTATTATATTCAAGGGCAATGACTGAAATTAGCTGAGTTTTTGAACCCAGTAGATTGCCCCAAAGTGCCACACACACTGCCTCCAGTAACAAACATATAATTACCTTTTGTGGTATATACTACTAAAGAAACGATTAGGGTACAGTTTTAATTACTATGGAGAAAACTCTTAAGTGTGGTGGCCAAGGAAGGCTATGGGAAGAGTGAACCTTAGAGCCACTCCCAGCATTCAGGCTACTGAAGGACACTCCTGGACCAAAAAATGCTCTATCCCACATTCGCTGTGTAGAGTAGGGCCAAGGGCAGAACTCATATGTTGAATGTTGTCAGTTGCAAGTTCTCATGGTAATAGCGGCATTAAAAACAACTTAATGTGCTCCACAGAACTTGAATATTTTTCATTGGAAATCCTATTTCAGTGCATTCAAATGAAAAACGGCACCCACTGAAAATGCAGTACTCTGACATTTCAGAAGACAGAGTACCTCACAGCACAAATAACCTGGAAAAAATATGCCTGAAAATGCATTTGACATGATCATTAAAACTGTCAGACTCCTGAGATAAGAAAGAAGTAGTTTTCGTATGCACTTTCCTTTGTTTTGGGTGCTCATAGCCAAATACAAACTCTTTTTCAGCTTTTTGGCAAGTATTCATCCTTGGATATTTGTCTGACATTTATCTTTTAAGGTTGAAAAAGAAGTGTATTTTATTTAGTAATGTATTTCTCAGACACCAGCCCACTTCATAGCATTTTCAGGAGACAATGTAAGATTTTATTTTGTTTTTCTAAAAGAGAGAGGGCTAAAAGAACTGAATGTGTGAAGGAGAAAAAGAAGCGAAATAAGGAAAGTTCTGGCAGATCAGAAAGTAATGTTCTAATTCTGGCTTCATCATTGATTGAAGAGAATATTTTACCTCAGAAACTTGGTTTCCTCACCTAAAAATAGAGTTAGAATGGTAACATGAACATCTAACAAACATCTTGTTTGTCCAAGACCCATTGTTGCTTCTTGTGTTGGTATCCTGAATTTTCATGAAGAGCTGTCCACTCCTGCACTCAAAGCTGTAATGAAGGTGCTCAGTCCTCTCCTGGCCAACTAGGGGAGTGCAGATGGTGAGCCAAGTGAAAACAAATAGAATCAATTCCCCAGGAATTTGCATTTTGAAGGGAGTGATATTGAGATGGAATACTCTTGATGTTGATTTATGGCAGCACAGAGAGAATAGCAATTACTTTTGGTCTTTCAATTCTCAGAAGTGACATGTTCTTTTCCTTTGAGAAGTCTGGCTTTCTTCTTCCTTCTGTTTCTTTGCAAATTCACATATCCTTTAAAGTAAATTCCTGTCTCTGACTCTCTCCTTTGTCCCCTCTCTCTTTCTTTCATACATTTAGCCAGAGTCCACATCTGTGGCTGCAACCAAAAACCCTTATAACACAAAAGGATCACAAGACACTTATTAAGTGAAGGATTAACTTTAGAACTTAAAAAATAAACCCAACAGTATTCTCTCGCAGGAAATATTTTTCAACTGAGTTTTACACTTCCTACTGTCAATGACTTTTGCCCACCATGGTCCTGGGTGATTCCCTATCAGAGCATGATAGAAGGTGACTTACCCAGTTCTAGCAAGTCCCATTCCACAGGAACTTACTTTTGCTTTGAGCGCAGAGGCAATCCCAGGATATCCCATAATGGTGACAGCAGAAACCAAACAGAAAGTTGCATTGTGGAGCTTTGCTGTGGGTGCACATTGACATACTGATGTGATGTGGATGAGTTATAACAACCCCACAAAATACTTGGGTCTTTAGGGGTACGGCAGGTCTGTGCCAGACCTTCAGTGCCATAGCTTCTGCTTGTAAGCATTCTGGTTCGGGTGGAGCATCAGATGACAGCATGCCCAGAGGACTGCCAGCCACCGAAATGGATGCTCCACCCCAATGCACTGAACACAGTCAAGAACTGGAAACCAATTGGACATACCACCCAGACAGTCCGCGGCAGAGCACGTGAGCCGCCGACTCTCTCACCCCCAATGTAACTTTTATGGGTTGCAAATGCCCTGAACACACACACATTTTGTAAATAAGAGCATTTTTGTTTTGAAGTATTTGATATAAAAATTTTAATTGGATATAAAAACATCCAAGTGATCGCAAGAAAGGGTACCGAGGTGACTCAGTTGGTTAAGCATCCTACTCTTGATGTCAGCTCAAGTCGTGATCTCATGATTCATGAGATGAAAGCCCTCTTCGGGCTCAGTGCTGACAGCACAGAGGATGCTTGGGATTCTATCTCTCCCCCTCTCTCCACCCCTTCCCCTCTTGCCTGCTCTCTCTTTCAAAAATAAAAAAAATAAAAATAAATAAATAAATAAATAAATAAATAAATAAATTTTAAAAAAGTGATCACAAGACATTTAAGCATTACTTTGGTCAATAAAGGCAGAGTTGTTGGGTTCTTCTGGTATAACTTTAACGGTTATTATATTTTCAATGATTGTAAAGCAATGATTTTAGATTTTTATAAGCTGCTTGTGCAAAGATTTTCTTTAATGATAACTATCACAAGGTTAGAGAGATAAAAATTAAAAATTTTGATTAAAAAATGTATGTAGCCATTCCCTGTACAAAATCATATTTTTGGAAGTGAGCTCAAGTTTCTCATTAAAAAAAATTGAATAGATTTTATTTGGAAGTTTTATATTTAGTGCATTCCTCTAAAATTTGATTTGTCTTCATGCTTACACACTGTATAAATAAAATATATAAAATATGTACACATAATTAATTTTTCCCACTAAGTTTTATATAGCTGCCCTTATTTTCTCTTACTTTATCCTACTGTACTATACTAATACATTATTTTATGTGTGAAAAGGTTGAGAAATACATGAACACAAATTGACTATTTCTTTTCTTTCAGTGTCACACTAGGAAAAAGATTCTCTACTATCATACTGGTAACTAATAAGTAACAACTAATTAAAGTATAAGATAGAGCCAACCACTCAGTCTAAACATCTTGCTATCACCTTGAATTTATTCATGCCTTTCATCCCCTATGTTTAAATCTCCAAATCCTTTTGAATTTCCAGTGAAATTCTGTTCTTTCATAATTGTGTCTTCCGTGTTTCCATTGACATCAATTAACACCTGGTTTCCTGCAAATTTTGTTGTGTCCCCCAAGCTTTTTTTTGCCATACAGCACCCCTCTAAAGAAGAGATCCACTGGACACTCTTTACCTCTGTTGAACGGCCTCATTTTCCCCTCTGCAGACTGTGTCCTCTCCTCTGATGAACTTATTTGAGCCATACTTGGACCACGTTCACTCTGCCTCTGAGCCCTCTCACATGCTGTTCCCCTCTCCTGGAATACATGCACATCTCACATTTCTGATTTTTATCAACACTCCTCCCAGCTCTTATAGACCTCTGTCTGAACAACAGTGAACTTATTTTGCACTGCACAATGTAGCACTTGATTATGACCTTGATTATTTTATTTGGTATGTTTTAATCTAATATTGTATTCTTACCTGTAGGAGGGAATTGAGGGAATGACGCATGTCATAGCTCTTCTATCCATACTCCCCATTACATTTCTGCTCTCCCTATTTTGTTCAATTCTTCATTATCTCTACAATGTCTTAATAGCTTCTGGGTCAATTTCCCTGGCTTTATATCTTCATTTTATGATCAACTCTTTTTTTTTTAAAAAAAATTTAATAAAGTATTTATTCATTTTGAGGGAGAAATAGAGAGAGAGAGAGAGAGCAAGCAGAAGAGGTGCCAAAGAAGAAGGAAAGGGTGAATCCCAAGCGGGTTCTGCAACATCAACATGGAGCCAGACACTGGGCTTGAGCACACGAACCAGATCATAATCTGAACAGAAACCAAGAGTCAGATGCTTAACTGACTAAGCCACCCAGGAGCCCCCATGATCAACTCTTTAATTTTGATTTTAATTTTACTTCTCCCAAAGTACAATTTTGATCATGTCACTTATTTGCTTAAAAACACTCCAAAGTTCTCCAGTCTCTTGGCTGGCATTTAAGGGCTTCCTTGGTCTGGCCTCCACCAATCTTTCAGCCTAAGCCTCCATTGTCCCTTGTGTGGACCCAACACACAATCCTTAGCATTGTATTATGTACATTTCAAGACTTTAGTAAATATTTATTGAATAGCTAAATTCCATAATTTTTATTCTCCTTTACAGTGGTGGTATAACCCTGAAACAATGAAGATTCTGAGTAAGTGCTTTCATTAATTTAGGTTTTTATGAGTTATGATCCTGCTGGGACACACACACACTGTCCTTCTTTCTCTTCTCTCTCAACACTTTGAGCACATTGGCAATTTTCACAAGAAGCATGAAAGGTGTCTAATACACAAATAAGAATCTATTTTAATTAGTCCAGAATGACTCCTGTTTTCTCAATCTTTCTGTAATTACCCTTTGATTGCATAGAGTTTTTATAATAATTAGTCCAACATAGGAATTTTGAGCCTTTCTCTGGAGCTACAGAGAAACGTGCTCCAATCAAGCAGATCTGAATCCTCTGATACTTTCCCAGGGTGTAGCAAACCATGCATTCTTGTAAATACTGCATCTCAAATTCTCCTAAATTCTCCTGAAGACTCACTTCCCCCATGAAGTTTTCCAGCCTTGTCTCTAGGCTCTAGAAGCTCCAAAAATTTTCTAGAATCCACATGTGAGTGGTCTTCTTTTTTCTCTGAGCACCTGTACATTTAAGTGTCTCTTGAATGTATCTTTTCATCTATCTTGGTCTCCTTGGCTATTCAACTCCTCTGTGGGCTGGAAATTCCATTTCATTTGTCAAACTAAACTAATATTTCTCTCTGTTCCCTCTTAATTTGAATGTCATGATATAACCATTCTGGGTTTTTTAAAATTGAGATATAATTGACATATAATGTGATATTAGTGTTGGATATATGAGGTAATGATTCGATATTCACATGTATTACAAAACAATCACTGCAATAAGTCTAATTAACAACCATCCCTATACATAATTAATTTTTTTCTTGTGATGAGGATTTTTAAGATCTACTCTCTTAGCAACTTTCAAACATGCAATATTTCAACTATTCCATACAGTATTATTAACTACAGTCATCACACTTATGTTTTATAAACAATTATAAGAAAAATTAAAACAGGAGTCCAAAAGATTTTAGAAAGAATCATTAAAAGACACAGAAAGCAATGTAAGATGTTGTAAAGCAGTGCCTCTTAATTTTGCTGCCACTCACACCACTTTTGTCCTTGCAGTATTCTCTGGAAACACTTATGAAAAGAGCTAAAGCAATATAGTTCTTAAAAATAATATGTTGCATAACTTTAAAGTAAAACAAATAGAATTATGGTTTAATTTCACAGTAATATATAAGCTACATGAAAATTTTATACTTAAAATAATTTTTACATCTTTAATTAATTACATCTTTTATAAAAATTTGTTCATTAGTATTTAGAAAATAGGCCTATTAGTTCCAGACTTTATTCTGAAGTACAAAATTAATGCAAAGTTGATTTCACACAGGTATAGAGTCACAAATGACAGACCTTGCAAATGTGGAGATGGTGCTCATAAATTCTAGAATTCTTAGATTCATTGGTTCACCCTTTACATTGAATTTACATAAGTAATTGATTTGGAATTGAGTAAACTATTATTTTGCCAATTGTTTGTCTTTTGTATCCCAGGCATTGGAAATGTGTGGTACTTTGGTTTGCATCCATCCCTTCCTCTGAGATAAGATCTCTTTTCCAAATACAAGGCAATATGTTGTCCCAAGGCATGGACTGCCACAGAATTCCCCATAAAATGGTCATGGGGAGTGAGCACATGACTGAAGCGAGTCCTATCATATATGACACTATATGGTCTGGCAATGGAGATTTGCCCAGAGATGATTATAAAACCTACCAGAGTACCATCCCAGGACCTTCCTAACTTGAGTCAGAGGGAAATGTGCCCTTCCTTCTCTTTTATTGGTAGCAAGGCTGTGGCAGTGTAAGTCCCAAGCTGCCCATGGTCCTGTTCCCTCTGCCAAATGAGGAAAGTCTTATAGTAGTAGAAGAAAATAAAGCTGACATGAAGGGAAAAGAAGATATAAAATATACAGATTCCTGAGGGTTTTAAGTTCTTGAATTCAATACCACAAAGCCAGCTGCAGCACAGCCTTCTCTGAGATCGAACTGTATGAGTTAATAATTGCCTCCTTCCCAAGCCACGTTTGCCTGTTACTTTTCTTTGGGTACCTATCACTTATAACCAAAAATTTCTGTGTAATACACACCCTATAAGATTGATACTAATGATAGTGTAAGAGCATTTCTCTGGGAATAAAGTATGAGGTGTTAATAGTGTCTGACTGATTTCCAGCCACAATCCAGCACGCCATCATCCTGCAATAGACAACCAATGAAACCTCAACACAAGTTGTCTACCACTGCATAATTTGCTGCCACCCACAATTTTCAGGAAGGAGTGATGACAAAGGTGTCCATGAACCCCTCATATGCAGTGATTGTGGGGCTTCACTACTTGCAACCATGTGCATCTTGTCCATGTACACAACTCACTGAGGTTAACTTGTCCATGTGCACAACTGACAAATATTGATTCGTGAACTGTGCAGATCGTGTGATGGACCAGGCCATGTGAGATAATGTCAGAATAAAGTGTGGGATACTGGCAATTTAGAAGGATCAAGATATGCAGTATTGGTCTAATTTGCATTTTAGATAACTTAGCTTCTCTTCAGTTTAGAAAGTCTAGCTCTTCCAAAAGAGCTTCTTGCATCCCCAAAAAATGACCTCATACCTGAATAAGAGCTTCTTTTAAACAGGGCTAAATTTTCTTTTTATAAAGCTAAACTGTATTTATTCTATAGGAAAAGAAAGAAGTCACCTCGGAGCAGATCTCTGCTTTGAAAAGGGTTGACATAGTCAAATGTAAATTGAATAGAACTCACTCTCCTTAGAGAAGGGTATCATACTTTCATTGCCAGGGGACTACTTTCTATTTTCTTTGATATGTTAACAGATGAATCAGTTTTACAAAAAGCTAGGGTCTTTGTGGAAGAAAAAGACCTGGACTCTGACCTCAATTTAACAATTAAAGGTGAAAAAAAAATCAAAATTAAGGCCAACTCTCAAGGTGACCTATGGGGTCCCTAAACAAGAGATCTTCTGGTGGGAGAAGACATAAAGACTCTCAAGAGGAACTCACCAGAAGAAAAAGTATTTCTGGTTTCATGACCCAAATCTAAAATAATAGGACCCAAGAGTTGTTAAGGAAGCACTAGCTCTGCAGGGATATATAACTAAGTTTGGAAGCCCCTCTGGACTTGGCCCTGGCATGATGCTGTGCTTTGACAACAGCAGATGTGCACAGGATTGTAAATTGGGAGAATTCTTGCTTAGTCTCCAAGTGGGCAATGCTACAGACTGTGCAGAGTTCCAAGTCACCATGAGAATCTCAGCAGCCTGGGGCTAACTTGCATGGGATTGTGGAGGACCAAGGTCTGGCAGCAAACGGAGCCAGGATGTCACAGAAAAGGTAAGACTTTTGGTTCTCTGTCTTGCAGCATTCTTCCTTCAAAAGTAACAAGTTAGCTCCTGGGGTCCTGGAACCCTCTTCAGCAGGAGTTGGTGAGCCCCCATCTCACAGGCCAAATCCAGCTTGGTTTTATAAATAGTGTTACTCAATTCATGGGTTTGAGCCTCGTATCAGGCTCTGTGCTGACAGTGTGGAGTCTGCTTGCGATTCTCTCTCCCTGTCTCTCTGCCCCTCCCCAACTCATGCTCGCTCATGTGTTCTCTTTCTCTCTCTTTCTCTCCCTCTCTTTAAATAAAAAATAAATAAACTTAAAAAGATATAAATAGTGTTACTGGCACACAACCACACACAGCCATTCTGTGTTGTGTATGCCTGCCTTGACACCACAGTGGTGAGGAGCTGTGACAAAGATTATGTAGCTCACAAATTGTAAAATATTTACTCTTGAGTTCTTAATGGAATGCTGTGCTGACCCCTGATATTCAACAGCTTTAGAATTTCTCTTCCCCCCATGCATCCTAATTCTAACTAATTCTCAGTTTTAGTTTGAGTTTACTCTGAACCCACGTGGTTAATCTTATTGTCTCCAGAATAAACCATGACTTTTTCAGCATATACCATTCCTCACCAATCGCTTTCATGGCAGAGTTCTTACACAGCCTTCTAGCCCATGGCACTATCTAGTCATGACTCTTTAATGTCATGTCTGTGGATGTGAATTCATGGAGCACAGCAAACTTGTGACATGACTTCAGATGCACAGGAATAACCCACACAGAACAGTGTGTAGTTTACTTTTCCACAAAAGATTTGACAGAAATTAAAAATATTCCTTAATATGTCATAAAATACAGTAGAGAGAACTTTAATATCATATTTAAATTTCAGACATCTGTTTGCCTTTGTAAATACTATTCAGAGAAAATTTTAAACCTTAAAATGTCATAAAATGGCAAAAGCCACATTATACAAATATCTTTAATTTCTTCAATCTGTGCTGAGTTCTTGCAAGGTTATTTAAAATGGCACGCAAATTAGAGTAAATTAACCAATATTTCAGGAAAAGCAGATGGAACCTTGGTCTTAATGCCATTTGAATACTGAAACCAACTGTTGTATTGATCAGAAAGGAAAACGACTAGATTTAAGGAAAATAATGTTGTTTTCTATTGCTAATCGGTTACTCATTGACATCATACACAACACAATTTTAAAATTTGGTAAAAAATTAAAGTAACAATTCAGGAACTATCTATTGAGGGGCTATTCTATATATGGTACTGTATCAGGTACTAAGGGAAGTTATGTGAAATCAAATACTTAGAAAACAGACACTAGTCTACACAATTTTTTCCAACATGCTTCTTAAAATAATATGAAAAAAGCTTTTCCTTGTCCATTTTATGTTAGTATCTTAAACTTTAAGATATGTTTAAATTAGTACAAATGATATCGTTTGGGCATGTTGTAAATATTGATAGTATTAGATAAATCTGTTAGAACACGTGTCTGGTGGAATCTAAATGACATTATGATTTGATACCTACCTTCATTCGTTTATAATAAAAGTGAAAAAAATACTTTCAGTAATGGTTACTTTGGTGACTTGACTAACACTTGCTGAGAATAAGCAAAAGAGCTAGACAAAACACAGAAAATATCCTCCTAAGAGCACTGAACATGCAACAAGTTAGTGAAAAATAACCAGTCTTGGACTAGCGAGGGTGAATGCCACAGAGAGGTGAACTGGAGTAGTTGCTGTCGGGGACATTTGCCATGGAGAGGAGGCAACTCACACGTCAGTGAAGAGGACTAGGGTGACTGGGTGAGAACACCCCATAAAACACAGCTGGCAGGCAAGCTGTGCTTTGGGGCAGATTTTAAAAGATAGGAAACATCCCAAGCTCAGCAACTGCTAAAATTAGCAATAATCAATCCCCGTTATGAGCAAACACCTGAGAGAGCTGAATTCTGGGATCGGGATATAAAGAGTACTCTGGGGACCCCCTAGGCAGCACAGAGATTGATCCTGTACTGCAAGTGTCCACAGGTAATTGGAGCAGGAGATAAAATCCTTTCTGAAGAAGATAGTAACACACAAAGTGGCAAACTTTATCTAAAAGATGTTTTTTTCCAATAAAATTGACCATCAAATAATTTGAAGTTTCAAGACATATAATGAGTTTGCAAGACCCAGAATCAGTAGAAGCAATAATAGACCCAAAAGAACTCCAGAGACTGGATTTCTCAGACACATACTGGGGCAAAAACACTTATTCTGCTTATGGAGATAAAAGTCAAATTTAAATTTTCTTCAAAGGATTTAAGTATGCAGATTTGAAGAGGAACCGTCTGAAAGTTATATAATTCAAAAATTATACAGATAGGTTCAACAACAGATTAGACCCTTATGAAAGTATAAAGATGGAAAAAGAAACATGATCAAAATACAATGAAAGTCAGGAAAGCGTCAAATAGGTCTCTACCATTCTAACATCCTTTCGTTGTATGGAAGGAGGGTAAAAAGAGGAAAGAACAATGTATCAGGTGAAGAAAAGTATATGGAGTGGAACAAATGAAAAGAACATGAAAATGGAAGATAAAAGTACATAACATATAATGCATAATGTATATATACTACATAATTATTTATACATAATTGAAGGCCTTCAAGTTGATTGCTATTTAGTTAAAATATGAGGACTGGCACATCAGATTTAAAAATTAATTATGTCCTATTTACTGAGGATTTTGAAATTTTTAAAAGGTAAAGAAGAGAAAGAGAACATGGTATAAAAACTTGCCCAAAGAAACTGATGTCGCTGTACTAATTTACAGTGGAATAAAAAGTTATCAAGTTTTTATAGGAATTAATCTAGAGTTTTGCAAGATCCCTACCTTAAAAGCTAAAACATTTTTATGAGAGAAATTAAAGGCCTAAATAAATGGAGAACTATACAATGTTCACAGAGTGGGACATTCAATGGTATGATATTGTCAATTCTCTCTGAAACTGCCTATAAACATAAGGCAGTCCCAATAACAATTTCAAAATATTTCTTAAAGGAAATTGAGTTTGATTCTAAAATTTATATGAAAAGATTTTGCTTATCTTGAAAATGTCTTGCTAATTAGACATTAGAGTTATTTGTTTTCTCAATTTCTTATGAATTTACCAAAATATAATTACCAAGATATAGCAAATTACCAAACTATACTTTATTCATTCATTAGAAGCTCTTTGTCTATCAAGAGAATTTTATTATTTTATTAAAAATATTTTAAAAGTTTATTTATTATTTTGAGAGAGAAAGAAAGAGAGAGAGCAGGGGAGGGGCAGAGAGAGGGGAAGAGAGAGGATCCCAAGCAGGCTCTGCATTGTCAGCACAGAGCATGATGTGGGGCTCAAGCTCACAAATCTTGACATCATGACCTGGGACTTAACCGACTGAGCCACCCAGTTGCCCCTATCAAGTGAATTTTAAATGATATAGTAGTAAAAGGAATTCTATAAAATTAGAAATTATTTATTTTGGGGCACCTGGTGGCTCAGTTGGTTAAGTGTCCAGCTTCCACCAGGTCATGATCTCACAGTTTATGGGTTCAAGCCCTGGGCTCTGTGCCGACAGTTAGCTCAGAGCCTGGACCTGCTTCAGATTCTGTATCTCTCTCTCTCTCTCTCTGACACTTCCCTGCTCACGCTGTCTCTCTCTGTCTCTCAAAAATAAATCAAAAAGCATAAAAAATTAAGAAAAAGAAATTATTTATTTTTAGAGTCTGCCCATTAACTTCAAGTAAAAATGTATTATGTTTGTGCCAAATCTATTTCAATGCCACTCAGAGTACTTTAAAATATAAAACAAATGAATAGAGAAATGGACATGAGAATGATTACACATAAATTGATGAATAGTTTTTATGGTTAAAAGTGATTGCATTTACAGTTATGAATTTGAACAGAACATCTTCACCCCACGAAGATAAAATGATCCTAATTAATTGAAGCCAATTGTTTAGATTCATCATATTAAATTCTAGATTGCATTGTGGGATCTGATACATCACAAGAGTCCAGTTGGGTGAAAATTATATTTGGTTGAAAGAACTGTACACTTCTCGTTCTCTGGAACCATGTTGAGTAGCCATGTAAATGAGCCTGGCTTCAGGTACTGGTTGATGAGAATCACATAGACCTCTTGTGTCAGTCAGTCCCCCGCCAAACAGAGATAGAGCCACCCATTGTGATCATTGGCATTTGATCACAGACCCATGAGAGAACCCAAATCAGATTGTCAAACCACAAAATTGTAAGCTAAATAAATGGTTGCCGCTAAATTTTGGAATGATTCATTTTACAGAAAAAGCTATTTCAGTTGGAATGATTTTTGCCTGGGATTCTGGCTGCAAAATCTTTCTTTTTTTCCCCAAGTCTGCTTTTCAGCTTTTAAAATAAGTTCCTTTCTGCTTAAATCAGCTAGGAATGGTTTCTGTTGCTTGCACCTAAGAACTCTAATACACTTACTTGGTCTGAGATAGGCTTTTGATATTCTAGGGCATTTTTTTCATTCCCAGTAGTTTATATAATCTCATGACCATTGCTTTTATTCAGAATAGCTAATATATTATATACTAATTTATTTGGAGAACAGATGTAATATGTTGCAGTGAACCAAAAAGGCAGTTCTTGGTTATAGGAAAGAAATTTAGAATGGGTAAGAAAAAGTTTCTCATTTCCCCTCTCTCCTTTATCATGCTTGGCATCCCTACAAAGCCTGGAGAAAGATTCTATGGTCTTGGAGAAAGTAAAAAAATAAAAAATAGATTTGGAGCAAAGTGAGCTTATTTATTGGTGGATCTCAATGAAGAGGCTAAGCTCTGCCCCCTTGCACCTAGACTGACACTCATGAGGTTGCAGGTTAATAAAGACTCATGTGGTTTGGCAATCTGGGAGCAGACTGTACCTACAAGGTTCAGAAGGGGTATTAAAATTTCAGCATTCCAATAGTCAGCCCAGGAGCAGTGAAAGTGTGCATGGGGTGGGTCTAAAGAAATGGGTCTGAAAGTTTCATACAGTTACCCAGAAATCGCCAATCCTTCATGTTACTGAGCACAAGGGTAAATTTGTGTATCAGGGAGGGCATAAAACTGCAATTTCTCAGTCTATGAATTGCAGAAGTCAATGGCTTTCATTTGTCCAGGACAGCTCAGACATGGCCCGTCTCCAGAGGCCTCATATTCTTATACAAAGGACAGCCCAGCCATAAGCAGCATGGCTTCTTTATCCAAGAGGAAGGCAAAAGGCTTAACTGTGGGGGGAGGGAGGGAAAACTGGGTAACGTAGTTTTTAAGCTGGGCACATCGCCTTTCCCAACAAAATCACACTTCGCATATTGGGTAAGCAGTTCCAAGTGTTTGTGCAGGCAATTTGTAAACTCTAAGCAGGAAATAAATGTAAGACAAAGTTTTTATATTTGTAAAACATGCTTTCTTTGAATCAGTTTCAGATGTATTTACTGTCCACAGGATATAAAATTGGAAGAAAAATTAAATGTTACCTAATTCAATCTAGGAATTGGAGGCAGGATTTTTTTTTTCTTTAGCATCATTGACAGATGTTTGCTAGCCTCCACTTGATAATTTCTGATGTTAGGCAGAAAAGCACCTGGTTAATGACTTATAAAAGAGCTTAGCATATTTTTCAAAACACATATCTGTGAGGACTGAAAAATAAATGGCGAAATTGTGAAGACACACAACATTGAAAATGTTAGAAATTTCATTCACCAGGGTGAAATTTCCTTTAACTTAGAAATGTAATCAATACTTTACTTACACCGTATCACTTTGTTTCAGGAAATCGAGTAACTCTTCCCATTTGAAAGATGGAAAGAAACTAAATTCTTCTTCAATTGCATGGCTCCTGGCTAAAGCAATAGTTTTTGTTTTGTTTTGTTTTTAAAAACCAGGAAAGTGAGGGGCTTTTCTACTTTTTTGGAATTTCTACCTTTGATACAACTATCCCCATATTCTTATATTCCTTAGGAGACTACAACTCCCAAAATGCAACAAGGGGCCATTTGCGATGGTGCACTGAATCCTGGGAAATGAATTCCCCAAGGTAAAATACTGTGAGCAAAAACAGAGGAAGTTGAAAAGCCTAGATACAAGTTCCTGCTGAGGACTGCAGTTTTTCCTGGCTCTGATTACCTTATTATGGTGGAGAATCAGACAGCAGGAGTTTGAAAAGTCCCATTTCAGTACAGCAGAAGTGCACGAAATGCATGTCTTGTGCACAATGAGAACAAGTTGGTAGCCATGTCCGTATACTGGCACTTTCCACCTTCATTCATTGAGCAAATATTTACTGAACATCTGTCACAAGTAAGAACAGTCTAGGCATAGGGAATACAGCCAGAAACAAAAAGACTCAGTCCTTGCCCTGTAAGGAGCTACACTCTAATGGAGAGATACAGACAAATACAAAAATAACTATATGTCATGTATTGAAGGTGATGGAGTAAAAAGTAATGAGATGCTACAGGAACAGGCGGGGCTGCATGAGGAGTGGTTTACATACGGTTACCAGCTCCCAGGAAGAAAAAGTAGATCATCTGTACACAAAAAAGAATCAGAGCACTGTTATTAGGCTTCTCGAGAAGAACTAGAGAATGTCTGTCTTTAGGTTTTATAATTTGAGATAATGATGTTTTTGTTTCATAAATCATAAACTTAAGTTTTTGCAACCCAAAGCACTACTACCTGATAGAGCTAGGAAGTGCTGCATTCAAAGCCACCACCTGCAGGTCTTTGTAAACGTCTGAAGGCCCTAATGTTTTCCTTTTCTAGAGCTGCCATGCTGCATAACCGTGGGGAACACTATTCCTAGTGTATTCTATGTCCTGACCACACGCCGCAAGACGACTCTCTGCCCACTGCATTGTTATGCAATGACACAACAAAGACAGAAAAAGCCATACACACTTTGTCCTACATTTACCATTTGTCCTACATTTACCATTTGTCACTCTCTCACTTCTCGTCCTGTAGCACTTGGTATCTATTTTCACGATCCTTTCCAGCACCTGTGGTACAATTGTTTATATGCATATTGGGACTTTTCATTAGGTCAAAGGTTACTTGAGGACATGCATGGAGTATTAGTCATCTTTGCTTCCTCAGTCTTAGAAAATCATTGATAAGTGACTTTTAAATACATTTAAAAAGATAGAAATTTTGTTAAGCTTCCATTCCCTTTTTTTTGTTTGTTTGGTTTTTTTTGGTCCACATATTTGTTTTCTCACATATGTCTGAGTCTAAAACATGTGACAGAATGTAATGTAGCATCACTTGCCAAAACAGCTTCAAAGCAGTTGTGTCCACTTATTTAGAGCATGCTTGTGAATGGCCTTTCATCTAGGGTAAGTAGCCAGTCTTTTAAAAGAAGATGACATTGTAATCGTAAAACCATACATCTGGCCGGACACAGACGGTCCATTGTTTTCCCACAGCCAAGTAAAGAGCTTTTCAAGTTGTTTGTTAAAACCACTGGAAGCAAAGCGTTTGATCTCAGTTTTGGCAACAAGAGGAATGAGACCAAAAAAAATGCACCAAAAATTTTAATGATTCCTTTTCTAGGCATCTCATATACTTTATTCAAAAAGCATATATTCAGTTAACAAGTGTTTAGTACATAAAATTTAACAAATCTATGATATTTACATATTAGTATAATTATATGATAATTATTAACATATTAGTATATGTACTCTTTATATTTTGTTAGATATTTGAGTTATCAAATGTTCTTTACCATACAAAGCTATAATTGTAATTATTTCTTTAGAATTAGTTAGAAGAATAAGGAGGAGTTTGATTACCTAGTAGATTGAAAACACAGTACATGGTTCTTAGAAAGTTTGATGTACCCATAATATTTGATGAGCAAATACCACATAAAGCTATCCAGCCTCCTAAAGCCACTGTGGTGACCAGAGTCTGTAAGACAATGACTTTTTTAAAAAATATTTATTTATTTATTTTTGAGAGACAGAGCATGAGCAGGGGAGGGCAGAAGGAGAGGGAGACACAATTGTAAGCAGTTTCCAGGATCTGCGCTGTCAGCACAGAGCCTGACGCTGGGCTCGGACACACAAATCAGGAGATGGAGACCAAAGCTGAAGTCAGACACTTAACTGAGACACCCAGGCACCCCGGCAATGGCTGTTTCTAACAAACCAGGGCTCCATGGATCTCAGCAAGTCCAGTCCATTCTTTCTATCATAGCAAAAATGATGCACCGGGCACAGCAGGCAAGGTCAGTGCAGACAGGGGTTTGAACATCAGGAATTATATCATTATGAAGGGTTTTTTCATTATCTTTTTGGTGCTGGTGGATAGAATCAAATTTGCTCTCATTATTTTGATTCCTATCTAGAACTTCAGGCCAAACCTTTATAATATAAAGAGAAATAGGATTCACATGGCTCCCAGAGTCTTAGTGCATGAATTTCTAACTTAAATGTGGAAGGCCAGGCATAGGTAGTTGCCACTTGCCAATTTCATTACAAGTCAGGGTCAAGAAGAAACCCTTCTTGTAGAAGGTCTTATTCTGAGGCTCATAACTTTGTCAGTTGTGGGCTCATACTGACAGTATGTTAGTTTTTAATTTCATATGCTTCATTTATGTTTTGTATATCAGGGACCCAAAGTTTAATGTTTTAGTCAACTTGTGCTGCAATAGCAAAATAACATAGACTGGCTGGTTAAACAGCAGAAATTAATTTTCTCATAGTTTAGAAGTTTAGAAGTCCAGGATTAAGGTCCAGCAGACTCTGGTGAGAGCACTGTGTCTGAGATATGGAAAGGCTACCTTATTTCTGTGCACTCTTATGGTGGAGATAGAGATGGGGAAAGAGAGAGAGAGAGAAAAATCTCTGATGTCTCTTCTTATAAGGGCACTAATCCCATAAGATCAGGGTCTTGCCCTTATGACTTCATTTAACCTTAATTACTTCCTTATTCCAAATTACTTCCTAGGGCACCTGGGTGGCTCAGTCGGTTAATTGGCTGACTCTTGATTTTGGCTCAGGTCGCGATCTCAGGATTTGTGAGTTCGAGCCCTGCATTGAGCTCCTTGTTGTCAGTGTGGAGCCTGCGTGGGGTTCTCTTTCTTTTCCTCTACCTCTGCCCTCCCCTGCACTCTCTCTCTCTCTCAAAATAAATAAACTTAAAAAACAGACAAACCCGGAAGAATAGACATTGTGAAAATGTCATTACTACCCAAAGCAATCTACACATTCAATGCAATCCCCATCAAAATTGCACCAATATTCTTCTCAAAACTAGAACAAACTATCCTCAAATTCGTATGGAACCACAAAAGAC
>NC_043707.1:60061150-60067379 GCF_006229205.1 Suricata suricatta
CCATTTGTAGGAAAGTGGATGGACCTTGAGGGTGGCATGCTAAGCGAAATAAGTCAGGCAGAGGACAGATCCCATATGTTTGCACTCATAGGTCTAACAGGAGAACAGGAGAAACCTAATGGAGGACCAGGGGGAGGGGAAGAGGGAAAGAGAGTTGGGGAGAGAGAGGGACGCAAAACCTGAGAGACTATTGAATGCTGAAAACCTGAGAGACTATTGAATGCTGAAAACGAACTGAGGGTTGAAGGGGAAGGGGGAAGGGGGAAAGAGGTGGTGGTAATGGAGGAGGGCACTTGTAGGGAAGAGCACTGGGTGTTGTATGGAAACCAATTTGACAATAAACTATTTAAAAATGAAAGAACAGCAAAAACTAAAACAAAAACAAGAACAAAAAACAAAAAAACAAACAAGCCCAAATTACATCCTTATTCCATAAAGGTCAAATTGTGGGTTAGGGTTTCAACATGTAAATTTTGGGGAGATACAATTCAGTCTGTAGAATTTGGGTTCCACCACAATGGGATTTAACATCAGAAAAGGGGGACCAAAGAGGTCAATGCAATTATTATAATACCTGATAGACTGAGAAGGAATATAAACAGACTATAATTTGGACAGTGTCTCTAGGAATCAAGTTTGCTTAGATTTTCCAGGAGAAACCAAATTGTTTTGGGGAAAAAAACGACCAAATTTTGAAATTAAAGCAAGGATGAAAGTGGGTGAATAAAAAAATAATAAAGTAGCTTCCTTTCTAAAAGGGTTAAAATTGTAATGAGCAGGTTAGAAGTTTGGAAGTGACAAAGTTATAAAGCAATGAAAGGGAAAAGAAGATAAACCCAAATCAAATAGCTTAAAAGATGACATTTCAAAAAAGAGGAGATTATAGTCATTAATAAATCAGAAAGGATGGTTAAAGCCAAGTGTGGCATAACCTAAGACAAACAAGGTGACATCTTGAAAACCAAATGGCTCTCAGGAGGAATCAGATAAAGAAGTTATTCGGAGGCACAACCCTAAAGCTACAAGGATAGAATCAGTGATAAGAATCATTGAACAATCATCTCCCTATGCTGGAAAACATTGCAGAGCAAAATATTATGTGGGGAATAAAACAGTGAGTGAATTTTCAGTATAATTGTAGCATGCTGTTGGAACTACCTTTATTAATTTTTCACCCAATTAGATTTTCTGAAATACATTTTCGCAGAAAGATACAGAATTTTTGTATTTAGGAAGTAGGTTATGAGGGTTGAAGCTCATCCATTCCAATAAATTCCTGATGCCTTCTTCCAAAAGGATACAGACACATTCTTTGTTAAGATATAGATTAGATAGACAGATCTTTATAATGTTTACTTTTATATTTTATTCTGCCACTACACTTAAATGTTAATACTTGTTTATCAGTTAATTCTAAAAGTTGAGAAGCAATAAACAGACTCTCAATTATTGTCACCACATAAGTATTCACTGAAGAACCAGTAATATAATTGTGTTCATAAAGAAGAAAACATTATCTTATATAATTTTATTTTTGCTAATCAAAAGAGAATATACTGAAGAGCAATTTCATATGAATGATTTTTTCTCACTCCCCATTATTTATTCAAAATCTTATTCAAAATCTTTATTTTGGTTTATTTTTTTGAATAATAGTTACTTAACAACTCTCATATTTCCTAGTATTTTTAAATTTCATATTTTATTAGCTGACAAGATTTATATAATATGTTAAATAAAACATATACCTTTGTCCCATCATTAAGATACTTCCAGTTTCTTAACTGAAAATACAATTTACTATTCATATCCACTTTTTTCTTTAAGTCATTCTTCTGAGGGCTTTCTAACTTTCTGTTTTAATTAAGCAAATTTCTAGGCTGGATTCAGAACCATTTCTGAAATTTATTTTCCTCACATTTTAATTTAATTACTTTGTTTCTTATATCACACATTCTGCTTTTTCTTAAATATAGTTCTTATTTTTCTGGAACATATCCTGAAGTAATTTTTTTCCCAAAAAGAGTTCCTAGATAAATCCTCAACTAAACTTTTTCAATGAATTTTAAAAATATTTTATGTATAATTCAATTTATATGGTTTTAAAATCATTTTCCTTTAGAAGTTTGAAAATCTGCTCTATTGGAACTTTGGAATCACTACTCCGTGCAGTGTTCTCATGACCAATGACAGTTCTAGTTCTTTTGTTGGTTTTGTGAACAGAGTCACATCCCTCCAATATTCATATGTTGAAACTCTAAAACTCAGTGTGACTGTATTAGGAGATTGATAGGAACTTTAGGGAGATAATTAAGGTAAAAGTGAAAAGTTTGGAGCCATAATCTCATATGACTAATGTCTTCATAAGAAGAGGGACAGACCCCAGAGATCTCTCCTTCTTGTACACTCGGAATAGGCCACGTGAGGACACAAAAAGAAGATGGTGTCTACAAGCCAGGAAGAGAGACTTCACCAGAAATCAACCCTGAGGGCACCTTGAATCTTGAATTTTTTGATTCCTGAACTACGAGAAAATAAATGTCCTTTGTTTAAGCCACTCAGTCTGAGGTATTTTGTTATGGCTGTCTGAGCTGATATAGGTAATTTTCTCCTTAGAGTTTTCACTTTTTGCAACAATATGTTTAGGTGTGAATCTTTTCATTTCCCCTACTCTTTCCCTCTGGAAAAACATTTTTTTTCAAACCTGGGCACTTTTACTTCTACAGTTTGTTTGATGATGTCTTTCTTTCTCTTGTTTTTATTCTTTTTATGAAATTCCTTTTACACAAAAGGTGACCTGAATCTTTTTTTCCTATGTTTTACATTTTAGTGTTTGCTCGATATTCTGTGAGATTCCTTTTCTGTATTATTAATCACAATCCTAATTCAGTCATCAGCCCTGTCCTTTTTTTACAATTTAGTAGTTCTATTGAGTTCATTCTAAATTTCATCAGTGATATTTTTAATTCCTAAGCAGTTAATCTTTTTTTCCCTCAAATTGCTTATTTGCCATCAATGCCCCTTTTAATTTTGTGAATGCTATATCCTCATTTATTCTGAAGATGTTTATATGTAATATATATTCTTTTTTTTACCTTGCATAATCTGCTACATCCAAGGTCAATTTTTCTGTTTATCTTGTCTTTTTCTTTTATTTCTAGATTTTTAAAAAATGCTTCTTCCTTCGTAATAAGAGAGTCTGTTGCTTTGGTCCATTTACTTAGATACTCAAATGGCACGTTCCTTAAATGAGAAGGCTTACTCAGAGTTCTGATAAGAGGGAAAATCCTGGGGGCAGAAAGAAATACAAGTTGTTGGGGCTGGAAACAGGTAAGGAGGCCAGGCTTTCCAACAATAGTCAAAGTAAAGAGAACTTCACTCAGAATAATTCAGGACATTTAGTTATCTCCCCTTTATTTCATTTTTACATCTTTGCTTTTTGTCTCTACTTCCTAACTGAAGTATTGTCTCAGTTCTTGAGACTCTATTGGGGGTAAATCTATAGCCCTTTGCTTTTTATTTATAGAATCCGCTGGTTCAACTGAAACGGGCATAGCAAATTTGTGGCAAGTCTTCCCTGACTACTTCGATGGAAGAGTTACCTGCCTTAGCCCATTTCTGCATTTCTGCTCTCTGGGCCAGTGCCCCTTGATCTCTGACTCTGGGGTTTTGGTAGAAATAATGATCCTTACCTGTGCTTCAGCTTTCTCTTAGACACAGTTGCCATTGCAGTTTCCTCTATTCTAGTTTCTCTCTTAATATAATCACATTTGGGGGTGCCTGGTTAGCTCAGTTGGTTGACTGTCCAACTCTTGGTTTTGGCTCAAGTCATGATCTCATGGTTCGTGAGTTCAAGCCCTACATTGGGCTCCATGCTTCCAGTGAGGAGCCTGCTTGGAATGTTCTTTCTTTCCTTTTCTCCACCCCTCCCTGACTTGTGCCCATTCTCCCGGGTACGCTCTCTCTCTCTCTCTCTCTCTCTCTCTCTCACTCTCAAAACAAATAAATAAACTTAATATATAATCATGTTTGCTTTAAGATTTCCAGACATTAGAAAAATTGTTACCAATTTTTAGCACTTTCTTTAAACATCAATATAGAATTATTTTCTTGTTTGGCTTTTGCAGTCTCAATGGAATCCTGGATTGGACAGGTGGGGCTTTAGCCCACTATCTCTATTCTACTTTTAGGACAGTTTCTAGAAATTTTTATTGATTTTTAAAATATAATTTTTCCTAGTTTTGATTATTTCCCCAAGGAAACAACATGGTTTTTACTTCCATTCTGGAAGTAGCTCCTTATCAATGTTTATTTTAAGCCTTTAAGTTTGGGGGTATTTGTTATGCAACAAAAGGTATCAGAGACAGCTGTTGTTATTATTACCATAATTTTTATTCCTACCTTTGCCATTCATTTCACTAATAAAGATTATATAATGAAAATAGAAGATGATAGATGTATTCCTACATATTTAACAATTCGGTTGATGATTCAAAAGATATTCATAAAATATTTGGAAAATGTAGACAAAATTAACTTATTTTTATTATCGATATCCTGTGGGAGAAGAATTTCATAGACACACATTTATTTTCTAAAAACAATGAGGTAAGAATAATATTCCCATTTTATACATGGAGAAATTTAAGCTCCAAGAAATTGATTTTTGTTTGTGAATGACTCTTTAGCAAGTTAAAGTTAGAGTTTGGATTCTACCCAAGAATTTACTCATCTCAGAGTCTATGCTTTTCTTACAGCTTAGTGGAGATCAACTAACAAAAAGATTACAAGCAAGTGTATGATAGACTAGTAAAAAATATAAATGTAAATTTTACAGGAGTGTATATTAAGTCCATGTAGAGCTATAGCTTTATGGAGATTTAATGAAGGAAATAAAAATTGAGTTGGGCTCAATAGTGATCAATAGAGAATGGCTTCGTGGAGAGCTTTATTTCAGGAAAAGCAACACACAAGAAGGAAAAGAGCATGCATTCATTCCTTTGTGGGTACTGATAGAATGTGTTTAGACAAAACAAAAATTATTTATGATCAGTATTTGATAAATATTTGGGAGTTCATGAAATAATAGTTACAGAAAAGGTAAGATAGATTCAATGGGTCTATCAGCCCAAGGCTTTATGCTTGTTTGGGGAATGTGAACTTTATCAAAAAATGAACAGGAGCTCAGAACAAGAGGGGGTAGTGCAAGAATGACAAGAAAAATGTATTGTGTAGGTAGATTAATTTGGAACCCCTGTTATGATTGTGATGGAAAAGAGATAGCCTGCAACAGGAGTATCTGATACCTTGGCCTGAGGTGTAGAAATGAAAGACAACTGACCAGGGGAATAATCTAAAATATGGATCAAAGTAAACAATTCATAGAATTTGTGACTAAGTATGAAGCAAGTAATTAAAAAACAGAAGGAAATTTGCAAACTTGCAGGGACCCATGGTAATATTTAGACTTCCTTTAATCTAAGCCCTTAGACCTAAAATGAGGACATTCAAGAAGATGGTCTATTTAGGGAGAAATAATTTGTGTTTAACTTGAAGATGTTGTGGGGGAGCATCTGGGTGGCTCAGTCAGTTGGATATCTGACTTTGGCTCAGGTCATGATCTAACAGTTCATGAGTTCGAGCCCCATGTCGGGCTCAGGGTTGATAGTTCAGAGCCTCGAATCTGCTTCAGATTCTGTGTCTCCCTCTCTCTCTCTGCCCCTCCATTGTTTATGCTCTGTCTCTCTGTCCCTCAAAAATAAATAAAACTTTTTAGAAATTAAAAAAAAAAGATGTAGGGAAACATCCAAATAGGTATAATGTCCTATATTTGATCAATCCTTTACATTTGCTTAAGGTGCTTTTCAGGTCCTGTATTTGATTAATCCTTTACATTTGTTTAAAGTGCTTTTATTGGCTGTCATATCATTTAGTTATCCCCAGAAGCCAATGAGTTTTTTTATGTTATTTTTATTTTATTTTTTTAAACACATGCAATTATTTTCCATCATTTACACTACAATAGTTACAATTACACTCCAAACATAAAAGCAAAGTAAAAAATCAAAACCCCAACTTCGATTTCATGTAATTAGACTTATACAGAAATTAGAATGTTATGTAACAACTAGTTAATCACCTAATTTCACAGCTATCTGAAGTGGTGATCATTATATAGAAGCTTATCTATGATACATTCAAGATACATGATACAATTTATTACTTGCCC
>NC_043707.1:60067479-60097535 GCF_006229205.1 Suricata suricatta
TCAAAGCCACACTGAGATACCACCTCACGCCAGTCAGAGTGGCTAAAATGAACAAATCAAGAGACTATAGGTGCTGGCGAGGGTGTGGAGAGATGGGCACCCTCCTACACTGTTGGTGGGAATGTAAACTGGTGCAGCCACTCTAGAAGACAGTGTGGAGGTTCCTCAAAAAACTATCGATAGAACGTCAATGAGTTTTGATTATGTCTATTGTGCTTTTGAAGAAAGGCTCCAGAAAGTCTAGTTGACTTGTCCAAGGTCAGCTAATAACTATTCCAGGTAGAACCAAACAAGGTTTAGTAGTTAAGTTTACTCCAAATCCTACCAATTAGAGGGTGTGGTTCTGAAAAATCTCCTGGCAGATGCACTTAGACTGAATCAGACATTAAATAAGAACCATGCTTACTGCCTTATGCTGTGCAACCCTTGGGGCTTAGAGACTAAAACTTCCATTGGGTAAATAATTGAAATAAGTCATTACAAATGCATTTCCTGGTGATAACAATGGAAAATAAATGTCATAAAGCTAAATCAGTTGTGGCTGCTCACTTAAGTGCTTATGTTTGTATGGTCTGACTGGAATATGGTCTTGCTGATTTGTGGTTTTAATTTCTGCCATTGAAGTAGACTATTCACTCCTCTGAAGGCGTAGTTAGGTTGCCCAATGGAAATTCAAAGAATTTGTCTGAGTGGAAGCAAAGATGACAACATGGCCTTTAAACACAAGAAGGCCACTTTAATATAACACAAACCACTTGGCTTACCTGCTACTTCAATCTTGTTTTGCTAAATGACTTTTATTGTTTTTGTTTTTGGTATAACCTGCTACCAGAAACATTTATCCATCTCAGACTCTTATAAGTTGACAATCGTTTGACCCTTGATTCTGGGTTCTGTGTCAAGTTTATGAATTTCCAGTGGGCCCTGGAGAGTAAGTTAGTGGAAGCCTAATCTGCTTTTGGGAATCTCGTGGAGCAATAGGGAACTAAGCGCCTAAGTAAATTGCTTGCCTTTTACCTGTAGGCAAGGGATTCACTGCTATTAAGTAAATATCGTGAGTTGGAGCTAGAGTGAGCTGGGGAACTGAAAACATAAATCAGAGAAAGTAAGTCTGAAATGTTCACCAAAACTTAAGATGGAATCAGGACATAGAAAGGACCGGGGAGCTATGAATAAGTGAGAACCCTGAAGTGTTAACAGGGATCAAGCATTTGTAGCCAAGGTTGTCTTTCAAGTACTTTCCATAAAGTGATATGTGAGAGGACAACACATGTAAAGCCTGGTAACAAGGAAAAAAAAACCTTAATGTTGTAAAGTAAGCAACATTTTCTGGTAAGAAATAGCTCTTTATATGGTAATATAAAACTAAAGTCCATAGGTGACAAATATTTCCTAGATGATAGATGTTCAGTATTTGATGTCAGCTAAAGTAGATCAATTTAAAAATTTCTCCCTCAAAGTGCTAACTTCCTTCGTCCCATTAAATGTTCTCATGTGATGTAATGCTTTCTCTGGGATCATTCAGTATGTTAGTATTTTTTTTAATGGCACATTCCATGATAGCAGGAAATCAGTCTTCCTCACCTCGGTCTAAACACCACATCACAAGCAAAAGCAGACATGGTTAAGTTAGTGGGTGTTAGATTCAGAATTTGAAAGAATTCAGCCACATATTAGCTTTGCATCCTTAAAAAAAAAGCAAATGATCTTATCTAATCCACTCTTTCCTAATAATCCTAATCTATAAACTCTCAATGTATCTATGTTATCCTAGAGATTGAATGACCTAATATATGTATCTCAATAGGTACTGTTATTTTTCATAATAATCCACTGCATTTTTAGCAGTGCAACACAGTCAACATGTATTGGCCTGATGTCCATTTAAACCTCTAATAAATTTTTTGTGTGAATTGCTGTCAAGCTACCTTACTCATATCTTGCATTTCTGAAATGCAGTTTTTAATTCATAAAAACATGGATTTACAGTTTTCTAATTCCATTTTGTTTTTCCAGCTAAGCTCACATTTGCCATATGTTTAAAAGTTTATGGATATTGATCTATCATCTTCTAAACTGGCTAGCCCTAAAACCATTATGGAATCTGCAGATTTCTTTCTTTCAGTGCAGGGAAGGGAGCACCTTCTATGTGTCAAGTACTAAAATAGACATGAAAGATGGAATTAAAACCAATATAATAAATGTTGTAAATGAGTTATTGATTGAACAGATACTCTGTACTTACAACTCTGTTAAAGATCTTAAAAGTATTATCTCATTTAATCTTCATCTCACCCTCTGAGGTAGGTACTATCACTATCCCTTTTTCAGAGAGGAGGAAACAGTCTTTTTGGCTGACTCTAAAACTCATGAAATCAGAGGAGATGAGGTGAAATTTCCACTGCTCTGTGGCAGATGAATGGCATTTGTGGCACATGTTTTGAGTACTAACTTCATTCCTTGTTTAATTTTTCTCTTTGTCTCAATTCTCTTTTCTTCCTGTAAATAATGTTTTCATGTTTTAGTATAGGTATCATTACGGGCTATGTAAAAAAAACTTTTTTTGGAACAAGAATAAAAATAATCATAGTGTCTGATTACAGTATCTTCACATTTTCAAACCAGGACCAGGAAGAGAGTCTTGGTGAATATGAGTGATCTCCTTAAGTGACATAGATCTACTTCGTTGGTTAGCATTATTTCATCAACTACATTTCCATTACTTGTTTTTATTCTTCTCCATCATATCACCTAAGGCCATCCAATGCTTTCCTGAAATCTAGAAGCATTTTAACTTATGCAACATTTCCCTCATCAACAACTTTAGATACTCTCTAAGAGAAGAAAAGAAAGGATTGTAGTGTTGGATTGCTTTTTAATAATTCCACAAAGAAAACAAGCTGTCATTCTTGGTGTTTTTAAGATATACAAACCATCTGTTTGTGTTTTAGGGTTTTTTGCAGAAGCATTCATTCATAGGATGATATTCTCATTTTCAAGACATATGGTGTTTCGTGTTGCTCTGAACACAATGAAGTAGAGCATTGTTGCTGGTAAACTTCTCTTGGGGACCAAAAGGGGCCCTTTGGGAAGCACCACTAACTCTTAAGGCCTATTGGGGCACCACGCCTGAAATTGCTTCTCGGAAGCTGAGGAATAAAGAGCCTTAAATGACTTAAAGTAATAGCTTAAGAAATGATGCCTTGGCGATCCGCGAGTGTTTAACTTGCAGCAGGGCAGAACTTGCCCAAGAGCTCTCTGTCTAGGAATCAGGCTCCATGATCTCCAGACCAGACTCTGCCATTAACTGGCTGTGCGCTGTGGCAAATCATTAACCTTTCTACTTCTCGATTTCTGCATCTGAAAGTAAGAGGACTGGATCACATTATCCCGAGGAGTCCCTTCCTGCTCCAAAAATCATGATTAGCAAAAAAAGACTCAGAATTAATAGTGAAATTAATAGTGAATAATAATTAATAGTGAAATAGTGAAATTAATAGTGAAAGAGTTATATGGCAATGCTGTATGGGGGGGTGGGAGGGAGAAGGGAGGGCAGGAGGGGGGATTCATATACAAAGTAGAAAACAGATCCATAGAGGGATATTGTGAATGCAGGGCCTATCTCAAATAATAACCCACAAATAAGTTGTAACCATTTATTCTGTTATACATATATATAATGTATAAAATAACATATATGTGTAAATATATACACACAGGAATATCAAAGCACAACATATTGTATAATGCGGTAAGTTAAGAGTCACTATTTGTGGGCTATTATATGAGGCAGACCTTCTGAAAGAAGCTCCTTTTTCATAGTATGGTCCTGTTCTTTGCTTCTTGCTTATTTTAAGTTCTTTTCATTAAAATCTTTCCTTTCAGTTGCAGGTAAAGCAAATGACCCCCAGAAATCACTTGCATGGAATCTTTAAAGAAAGAAAAGTCCTTCTTTTAGCACAGAGTAGTTCCTTGCATCAGTTATCATTGATCAAAGACATGGAGGTGGCAAGGTCAAAACAGATTTGAGACCCATGGGAGGGCTACAATGCAGTCAGGGGGAGCGGAGGAGGGAGAGAGAGTTGGGGAGAGAGAGGGATGCAAAACTTGAGAGACTATTGAATGCTTAGAATGAACTGAGGGTTGAGGGGGAAGGGGGAGGGAGGAAAAGAGGTGGTGGTGGTGGTGGAGGGCACTTAAGGGGAAGAGCACTGGGTGTTGTATGGAAACCAATTTGACAATAAAATATTATGGAGGAAAAAAAATAAACAAATAAAATATGTAGAACGCAGTCAATAAATAATGACTATGTCTTAACCTAGGGAGTCAATTGACTTTCCTAGGTTTTGAGGACCCAAGTTGATGTTCTGAAAAGATTGTCCACACTAATAAATTTCACTGACATTACCATTTTTCTTGAGACTCCCCTCCAGGAAGCTGTGTGTGATTGAGTTTAAGTCATTTCCTGTGTGTACACTCCGGAGACTCCATCACGGGCCTTTCATGCCAATGTGTGCTTCACACTGTAACACAACTGTCCTTCCCAGATGATTCCTAGTAAAACCGGCTCTGCCAACGAGCATTCTGGAAGCACTGATGGAACTACCTTGTATTCTACAGGTTGCCAGAGGCATTTTGCCAAAAAACTAACCTTGATATTGTTTTTCTTTTATTGCTATCACTGGGCTTGAGTTTCTGAGAATGTGCCCACTATAAACTGCTACAAAACTTCTCTTCCTCAAGGGCTGAGTAATTAGTTTATCAGGAAGCTGTTTTCCTGGTGTCTCACAGATCAACTCACACTGCATATAAAGGCCACATGGATTACGTATGATGTGTGAAGACATACAGATGATAATCCCAGGCATGTGAAAGTGCCTACAACCCGGTTCATAAAAAGCATCAATAATCACTCAGGCACTATTTGTAGTAGAAACATAATAATGGTTTCACTCTTTAAATTAGTACCTGCATTTGTTGCTGTTGTTTTTAATATTGAAGGGAAAGATGCTTAAAGTATTTGCATCAACCAAAGCTGAGATTTAACACTGAGATTAAAAGTTTATACCTCCCTCGGAAAAGATGATGTATACTACATTCCTTTTGAACCTGGTTTCAAAGAACAATGCATTCTTTGCAAATGAATAAAATAAAAAGTAATTTCTTACTACTTCATGTATGATTTTGCATTAAAAATATGACAGAAGGTACCATATAAACAAAGTGGAATTTTAACAACTCCCAAGGGAGCTGCAGAAAAATATCATTTTGAACAAAAGCTCTGGTGCCGTGTATGTGTACCAGCAGCACACGCTAATAAGATTCAACAAAGGCATGTGGAGCAAGAAATCTGTTAACCTCTCCTTGTTTTCAAGTCAAATTACAAAAATGATGATAGTTTGTTTAATTTGATTCTTTAAAAAATTTTTGTTTTATTTTTATGTTTTTTGTGAGAGAGACAGAGAGAGGGTGCAAGCAGGGGAGAGGCAGAGAGACGCAGAGTTTGAAACAGGCTCCAGGCTCCCAGCTGTTAGTACAGAGCCCGACGTGGGGCTCGAACTCACTAACTGTGAGATCGTGACCTGAGCTGAAGCCGGACACCTAACCAACTGAGGCAGCCAGGCACCCCGTATTTGATTCTTAATAGTAGAAAATACACGAAGTGTTCAGACCGACCCAAACTAGCATTCTGAGAACACTGATTCAATGTCAGTAGCTTAGTTTCCATTGATATTTCCTGGCAGTGGGTTAAATCCGTAATGGTATTGGCCATTATGCATTTTAAGGGCAATTATGGAGTAGAATCTGTCTGCACAAATCTTGAGTAGGAGGAGCAATGTTTCACGGCACACTGTGTGATCCATGTCCATCTGGTGTTCTGAAAAAAGAAAAGCCAGGGAGGTCCACACAATGTGCTTGATGGCATATTTGAGAATGAGAACATCAGACGATAATACATATTTATATTTTTGTTGTATTACAATGTCTATTAGGAAAGAGCACCGGACTGAATAGAATATAACTTTATTTTGTCTAAAAAAGATTTTAGAAATACTTTTCTTCTCACCTGATGAAGGCAAACATGTTATTTCCATATTCATTTCATTTCTTAATGATAAAAAGATTTCAATTCCAAATGAAATTATGACTCTGAAGGTGTCAGGTGACCACTGCCAAAATGCAGATACATACTTCTGTTCATGATTTCAATCTTGAACTGTTTAATTTTATTGAATTATTTACGTATGTAATGTTTTGATATAAAATGCTCAATGCAACAACAAAAACCACTTGAAAATACAGAAAATCACAAAGGAAAAATACTTTTACCCCTGTTGCCAAAAGATTATCACTTTAAACATTTTGATGAGTCCTTCTAGTATCACGTATATTTACAAGTTCAAAGTATATGTACATTCCACCCTCCCCCAAAAGATTGTTTACATATTGCTTTGTAGGCTCTTCTCTCCATTTACTAATAAGGGATGGGCATTTCCTCATGACCATATATATTTATTTATAGCTTTTATATCAAATATTTTTAGAAATTAGCTTTATAACTGGATGTTATAAACCTGATGTTCATCCAGTTTTATTTATTTATCTACTTATTTATCTGTTTATTTTTAAGATGTTTTTATTAGTTATTTATTTTGAGAGCGAGAGAGAGAGAGAGCAGAGGAGGGGCAGAGAGAGAGGGAGAGATAGAATCCTAAGCAGGCTCTGCTCTCTCAACTCAGAGCACAACATAGGGTTTGATCTCACGAACCATGGGATCCTGACCCGAGCTGAAATCAAGAGTTGATTACTTAAGCAACTGAGCTATCCAGGTGCCCCCATCCAGTCATTTTTAAAAGATCATTTGCTTCTTTGCTGGATGCAACCTTACTGTTTTACCATTGGGATCAGAAGGAAGAGATACCGCTTCACAAGATCTCCTTCAGGGCATCTGACATCTGGCTCCTGGCGCACACCAAGGGAGTCTTCTTCCCCCTTCTGCCCACTGGCTAAATGATAGACAGCATGTGGGCAAAGTAGCAACTCCCGGGAACAAGCTCCTGGGTGGTTGGAAGGATTAAAGAAGGACATTTCAGTCTTCAGCTGAATTAGTAGGTTGGATGGAGCTCTGCTTATGTCAGGGCTGGTGGGGATCGAGCACCAGCAGCTGGGAGTGGGTAGCAAAAGACCAGCCCATCTGATAGAAGGGGCTTTGCATGGAAAGTCCGAGGAGTTTTCATTTCCTGAATACTTCACTACCAGATATGGCTTTCCTCAAAAAAGACTTTTGCCAAACAAATTAGCAGCACCCACACTTTGGATTCCAGAGCTTCTGCCCCAATTTTTCCGTCTATTCCCTTCCTCTTCCAGGCCCAGATTCCAAATGTGGTCTAGGTGCCCCAGAGTCTCTGGGGCAGACCCTTGGATACTTTCATCCCTACAAAAGCGATGTAGAAATATGATGTCTTTCTCGAGCACCTTGTAAGACTCAGCCTAACCATCTTCTCTACCACATCGATTCAATCTCTAACTCTCTGAAATCTTTTATTCCTAATATTAACTAGAGTGCCCAATTCACAATAGGATATCACAGTAGGATATCAATAAATGTTTGTGGAACTAATGATTAAATGAATGAAAGAAAATGTTAAAAAAATGTTTAATGTTTATTTATATTTTAGAGAGGGTGACAGAGTACAAGCAGGGTAGGATCAGAGAGAGACACACACAGATTCTGAAGCAGGCTCCAGGTTCTGAGCTGTCCATGCAGAGCCTGACATGAGGCTCGAACTCGTGAACTATGAGATCATGATCTGAGCCAAAGTTAGACTCTACACCAACTGAGCCACTCAGGTGCCCCTGAAAGAGAATGTTAAAAACAACAATAACATGAATTTCCAGTGTTGCAAAGGTAGGCTTTTTATTCAAGCTTCTTCTCACAGTCTCTCAAATCCAAATTGGAGTTTTGTGTCTTATTCTAAGATCAGACCGGACTGGGCAGTAGGTTTTGCAATTCACAGTTGGCAAAAGATCTCAAGTTGAAGAGCTGGTAGTGCATTATTGTTACTGAAAAGTTAAGAAAATCTACTTTATTCTGACATTTAAAAAAATACAAAATTAAAGTCTAATGCCATTTTACTGTTGTAATCTGTCCTATTTCATCTAAGCAGGATAAAATGTGAAGCTCTTATTCATCTACCAGAAAGGCCTTTTCAAAGATTAAGGACATAGAAATATCCTCAGGGTTGTAATACATAAAGCAGTGTGAGGGAATGCTAGACAAATAGTAATGCCCACCACTTTTGCTAATGTGTTTTTCAAATTCTAGTTCCAGTGACTTTAGAATTATGTATTTTCTTTGATGGGTATGGAGGTACCCAAAGCAAACCATACCCCCTTTCATTTACTATCCATTGATTACATTATGCCTAGTATCTCCCTTAATATTTGGGCTGTGTCTAAGCCTTTCTGCTAATACCAACTAACTAAATCGTGAGAACTGTGTCCTATTCAGTATTATTTCACCTGCTCATAGAAAAGTACCTAGTACATAAGATGAGTTAATTAACTTATTTTCCTGGGGCCCCTGGGTGGCTCAGTTGGTTAGGCGTCCAACTTCAGTTCAGGTCATGATCTCATAGTTCATGGGTTCAAGCCCCACATTGGGCTCTGCGATGACAGCTTGGAGCCTACATTCTACTTTGAATTCTGTGTCTCCTTCTGTCTCTTCCCCTTTCATGCTCACACTCTGTCTCTGTCTCTCTGTTTCTGTCTCTCTCTCTCAAAAATAGATTAAAAAATATTTTAAAAATTAAAAAGAAAACCCAGAAATTTATTAAAATAATTTCTTTTCCTTAAATGCTTTGCAGATCTATCTGTTGCTTCCAATATAGAAGATATTAACTCTGGGGCATTTGTATAGAAAAAAAAATCACTTTTCTTTTTGTTAGATTATTTCTTATTAGCAAAAGAAATTATTCCTCATGTTACAATATTGTTTTCCTTTTAAAGGAGTTACTAATTTGCTCTAAGATAATAAATATCATGGCATGCTTTGATAAAAATAATCACTCCATAGTCTTTGTAAAAATTGGTATCAGTATGATTATAGATCAACCTAATTTTCTTGCCAAGAATATTATCTCTCTCTTTTTTCATTCCACCTAAAAGCTTTTTGAATTTTAAAACATGAATTCATAAGTATGGCTGTAAGCCAGAATTCAAGATACCACATGACAAAAGCTCTAAATAGGACCTTAAAGAACCTAGTCTAATGTATAATCCTAGCAAGGTCTCCTTTGAAGACAAGAACACTGGGTAAGGTCACAGGTAAGTATAAAGGGGCTACAAAGCTAAACCAACAGAAACAATTTGGTAAAATTTGGAGAAAGTGTCAGAGGTAAAAAAAAAAAAAATTGAATAAGATTAAGATAGAGAGATCTTTCCCTACATGTAACTCAACTACACTCTCAGAGAAAAAAAAATGTATGAGAAGAAAAAGTTGCCAAAAAACCCATGTTGATGTGGATTACTTTAGTTCCTCTACTAATCATCCACCACTTAATAAATATGAGCTCCAATGTGGGTATCAGAAAGATGGAAAGGGGCAAAGAGACTGACTCTTGGAGTGGGAGAATATGACTTTGCTTGCTTTCTCATCTTGCTTTTGAGAATAGTAGTTTTCAGTAGGATAGGTATTCTTTAACCTGAAACATTTCAGCTACTACCATGGATAAGATCTTAGGAACTGTCTAAAAAATTATCACAGGGTATGGACACTCTTTATCTGATGACAGTACTCATTTACCTTTAGTGTTCATGTACATTAGTTACATCTCTTGAAATAAGAAAATTTCATTGCTTTTATTTTGATTTGGTGAGAAACAAGTTTTTGCCCTTCTGGATTTCAAATCTGTCCTCCTAAGATTAGAGAAGAAAGCAATGGGGGAGAGGGTGGATTTCTCAATATGTTGCTATTATTCATGAAGAAGTATAAAATTTAAAACTAATGGTGAAAAATGTTTAAGTATAAAAGACCACTGAATACTTTTTCTCAAGAAATATCTAAGTGATACGATCAAATGGAACTTTCTGTATAATTTTTACATTGAAGAGTCTGTTTAAGCCTATTAGAGAAGATTTTATATAAAATTTAGAGAACTTCATAGCAACACATTTATTTTGAATAACATGATTTTGAAAACATTCTGTGTTTTCATTGACAGTATTAGTCTCTCAATGTTTCTGTAGCTCAAAGATTTCTGACAAATAAATAGGAAAACCAAACTTATGTTAACCCCACAAGCGGGCAATAATCTTTTAAATGCAATCATTGTCATCATAATTCTTTTAATCTAATATGTGTGAACTTTCCTCCACAGTAATAATATATATTTATGGCTTCCTTTTTGCTAAGGAGTGAATTAAAAATAAATATTGTTTCTTTCTTTTTTTGAGAGTGAGCGAGAGACAGCAAGCATGAGCAGGGGAGAAGGTCAGAGGGGGAGAGAGAATGAGAGAGAGAGAGAGAGAGAGAGAGAGAGAGAGGCCTCATGTTTAACCAGGAGCCCTACACAGGCTCAACCTCATGACCACAAGATCATGCCCTGAGTCAAAATCAAGAGTTGGATGTTCAACTGACTGAGCCACCCAGGTGCCCCATAAAATAAATATTGTTTCTATAATGTATGTATTTTTTCTAAAGAAATATGAAAAACCAGGGCATATTTGGAAATTCAGGAACATGTGGCTAGGCAAAAGTCAATAGTATATAAAGACTTTCTTTTTAATAGATTTCAGATCCTGGCAATACATAAATACATATCAAGCCAAAACCATTATAATTTTGGACCCCAGATGGGAGTTGTTTATGAACAACTAGAACATTCAGTTTATTTATAGTACAGAAATCAAACACTTGAAAAACAAAAAGCAATTACTGTATCTCCAACCATGTAATGACCATGTTAGACAGAAGAATCACAAATTTAGCTTCATCATTCTTAAATCAAAAGCTGGATTGTAGAGATTATGGTTGTGTTTGGAAAATCAGAGAAAACTAACACTTTCAGAATTACGACATAAAAAGACAATTAAGCTGCTCCCATTATTTCCCAGAACAATAAAGTTCCATTTTAGAGAAGATGTAAAAGTCATCAGAGAAATATTAAAATAAAAGTAATTAGATAACAATGCATCCGTCTCTGTTTCTTTCTCTCTTCCTTCTATAATGAGGATCTTCTTATATCTTCCTTTTGTTTACAATTTTCCTTTTTTTTCAAGGTCACAATTTTTATACCTTTTTATTACTCATTCATTTTTTTAGGCATTATTTTAGTTACCATGAGATCATCCACTATCCTTTCCCTCTTTCCTCTCTCTTCCTTCCTATTTGGTTTTTTTTTTTTTTCCAATTCTTTCTCTTTGTGTCTGCAGAAATAAGACCATTGGAAGGCTCCAAGGAAAAATTTTTCTGTCCAAAAGAAGGACGAACTCTCTAAATCGTAGCATTAACTGAAATGGACACGAACAACTTTTCTAGGAGCGACCTTCTCTTGTTAAGAGATACAGGAGGATAAAACTGCTTATTTGAAAATTTGTAGAGAAATCTTACATGAAATAGAAGATTGAATTAAGTGGCCTCTAAATTTCCTTTCAGCATTAAAATACTATTTCTATAATTCCATCCCTTGATAAGAACAGGTCAGGGAACCTCCCATGAGGCTGTAGCACTCAACAGTGTTCACAAGGGTAAATGAACATTCATGTCTGGTCCCCCCTGCTCCCCACTTGTTTGGGAAGGCCGGAAAATCTTCCTCCAGGACAGCTGAACAAGTACTAATATTGGTTCCATTGTCTTTCTGTTCTGCTTTTCCAGTTTATCATCAATTCTCTTCTTTCTCCTTTCCCTTGTTTTATTCTCTTTTTCTTACCACATGCCCATCTCCTCTGCTTTCCTCTTTCCTCTTCCTGCTCTATTCTCTTTTTCGTCTTTTTTTCCTTTATCCCTCACCCCATTCTTTCCTCTTCCCTTTTGCATTCCTATGCTTGCCAGGGAAGGCTTGCTTTAGGACTTGGCATTATGTCCCAAGGCTCAGAAGCTCTTAGTCATTAGAGAAGGAAAGAAGATACTCTCTGGCCTCTCAGAAACAAAGATGACTTCTCAAGCCTCCCCCCACCCCATCCCCTTCCCCCTTTAAATATTGATGGCATCACACTAGCAGCCTACTAATGTAACTTTGGCTGGCACTCTGCAGAGGCAAGGAGAGCTGCAGGTCCAGTCATAGGTAAGAGGCTTTAGACATCTTTTCCTTCTATCTGTTACTTGCTCTTCTATAGTCCCTGCACTTCAAGCTTGCCAAGGACAGAAAAAGCCATGGGTGTTTCAGTAGATTTTCTGTCTAGGGAGTAGCTCCACTTCCCATGTGAGCTGTAAATTTTTCTGATGCTCATCAGCAGGTGCATAGGCTACTTTGGCAGCAGGAGGAAAGGTCAGGCCCTGTTCATCAGGAGGGGCAACTGGGCAGCCAAGATTCTAAGTATTGATGTCTCCAAGCTTCTGAGGTGGAAAAGGGAGCGCATTTGGTGGGGGCCCCCCTGCTTTCAAATGTTGCTTATTCACACCATGTCCTGATGAACTAAATCTGTGGCTACCTTGCTTGCTGGTTTGATGGTGCCCAGAATAAGGGCAGTGTATTTTCTGGATTCTAATGCAGCACCATCAGGTCCTGGAGAATTATGGAACAGCTGAGTGCTTAAATGTGCACCACTTAATTATGTGCCACATGTAATTTCAGAGCAGTTCTATTTATAGTGAGACTTTATTTTTAAAAAGCTTGTATTTCGGAGTGGGAGGCGATGCAAATCATTTTAGGCCCTGTAATGAGGCTTAAAATGTGACTCAACGGAGCCGTAAAATTGGCCAGCTCTTCAAATGGGTCACATTCGGATCAAGATGGCAAGGAGGACATTAAAGGCATAAAAACAAACTCAGAATTCAAAATTCTGAGACTTCCCTTGGTGTGTGTATTGTGTGTGTCTGTGTGCATATTGTGATGGTGTGTTGGTGTGTGTGTGTGTGTGTGTTTGGGGGGAGAGGTAGTTATTTGTTAGTGGTAAAGATGGAGAAGAAGTCAGAGGAAATCCAGGACATCTAACAGAAAGTCAAAATTGATGTAAACATCAAACAAGGTCAGACTGGGTTAAATGCATATTCAGGATGCAATTTGAAATAGAAAAGACATAAAGGAGATGTAAGTGTGCGAGCAGGGCAGGCAGGAGAAAGCCAGGGAGCTTAGGTGAAGGAGCAGGCTTGTCCGGGTTGTCAGGAAACAGCAGCCAGGGGAGAAGGGAAATCTCCTCCTCCAGTCAGGCCAAAGTGTGTGTGTGTGTGTGTGTGTGTGTGTGTGTGTGTGTGTGTGTGTGTATCTCCTCCATTAAGGTCGAACTGTGTGTATGTGCATATGTATGTGGTATAGAGTATGACTAAAAACTGATCCCCTTTTTCCTTCACTAAGTGAACAAGGTTTGTATTAATTTGGGGGGACCTAGAAGCATAACAAAAATTACATTGGCCTGAACCAAAAGTGACAGAAGCCCCCGGCAACAAATAAAGGATAGCAGGTTCCTTATTCTCTCCTCCGCCCCCACGTGGCCCACACCCTGCCCACACACACTGACCTCAAGCTCTTACACAACTCAGCTGGAAACGCAGAGATCATGCTTAGCTGTAGAGTTGGCACCCACCCACATAACCGGTTGACCCAAAGATTAGGTCCGTGTGAGACGTGCTGGCCAAAGGTCACCTATAAAAACAGTCTCATGAGAAATGGTTGATTGGCTCGATTTTTCTGGGTGTGGTTTTGCCTTGCGGAGATAGAGCGGCACTATTTCTCATCTTTTCTTAGCTGTTCCCTGTTAGGCTTATTTCCCACTCAGTTGTGCATCTGCTGCCAGCTTTGATCCTTACACCTGCTTCCAGGCACAAGCACATTTCCTAACCAAGGGTGAACTTTAACTCCTACATCCCACCCACGTCCCCACTCTCGGTGCCATTATCCCTCGCTCGGTGCTCTCACACGCCCGCTTGCCAAAGCAAATAATGTCAATAGCAGGGAAAAAAACCTTTTTGCTGTTACACAATAGTCAAAAGATTAAATAAATGTATCTTCAAGTTCTAATACAATACATTATGAAAATAGCAATGAAAAGATTGAATTTAATCCAAGGATCCACAGCAAAATATCTTCTTTTAATAAAGAAAATGGCAATGGCTTTAGATATAGATTCAGAACATTGGTTGGTACTTGGAAAAGATTGAATTAAATCTTATGGATGATATGAATTACTTAGTTTCTTACTATTTTTTTTAAAATACAGATGGGGGCGCCTGGGTGACTCAGTCGGTTAAGCCTCCCACTTCGGCTCAGGTCAGATTTCACCTGTGGGTTCGAGCCCCGCGTCCAGCTCAGAGCCTGGAGCCTGCTTCCGGTTCTGTGTCTCCTTCTCTCTCCGCCCCACCCCCTCTCATGCTCTGTCTCTCTCTGTATCAAAAATAAATAAAACATTAAAAATTTTTAAAAAATAAATAAAATAAGATACTGATAAAGGGAGTATTAATCTGAATACTAGTTTTTAAATTATTGTCATATATAATATAATAATAAAATTGATACAATTAATAGTAACATCTGATTTATTTAGGGATTATAAAGTCATTTATTAACAAATATTTTTAATGTTTATTCATTTTTGAGAAAGACACAAAGTGGGGGGGGAGACAGAGACAGAGAGGGAGACACAGAATCTGAAGAGATAGAGACAGAGAGGGAGACACAGAATCTGAGCTGTCAGCACAGAGCCTGATACAGTACTTGAACTCACCAGCTGTGAGATTGTGACCTGAGCTGAAGTTAAATGCTTAACCAACTGAGCCACTCAGATGCCCTCTTTAAGGGCAGGGGTCAGGTTTAATAGTTCCTTAGTATTTAAGGAATGCTAAATGTTTTTCAAACATATGATGTCTTGGTCCTCCTAACAATTCAAGGATCCTGTCCTATTAATGCTTAAGTCTTTTATGTGCTTGGTGTGCAACTGGTAAATAGTAGAAATTCAGCAAATATTTGTGGGCTGAGGGATTAGTAGGGCAAGTATTAGTATCTGCTAGGTTAATTCAGAACATACAGCATGACCATCAACTGATAAACTACCACCTTCTACAGAGAGCAAATCTCATCTGCTCCTAAAATCTGATATTTTACTTTAAATATATGTAAACTTTGATGCTAAGCCAATCTTAGATTTTCTTCTTTCTCTAGAAGTTGCTGGAAAGGTAGAATTTTTTGTACTATTCATATATTTATGAACATTAAGATTGTAGAAGCCATAGTTGGATACCAAGAAGAATTCTGCCTAAAGACTGACATCTAACAAGTTTGGCATTTATACTTTGGTGTTTGCTTTTTGTTTTTGTTTTGTTTTTTAATTTAAAATTTTTTTTATTTATTTTTGAGAGACAGAGAGAGACAGCATGAACAGGGGAGGGTCAGAGAGAGAGGGAGATACAGAATCTGAAGCAGGCTCCAGGCTCTGAGCTAGCTGTCAGCACAGAGCCCGACGCGGGGCTCGAACCCACGAACCGTGAGATCATGACCTGAGCTAAAGCCGGAAGCCGGACGTTTAACTGACTGAGCCACCCAGGTGCCCCTGGCATTTATACTTTGAACGGTTCGTCAGTCTTGCCATGGATTATAGATATAATCCATGGAGTTTATTATACTGTTTGCTTAAGAGTTTCAATAGCTGTGAAGTTATGTAAACTACTGTTGATGAATGTGTCTGTCATCTTTCCAAGAATTCCCAGAAGAGCTGATAGTGCCCCTGTAGGCACAGTGAGGGGGACACACACCTGCTGACTTGCTGGGTGAGCAATCTTTTTGAGCCCTAGTGTCACCTGAGCCTGAGAAAATAAAACCTGAGCCTGAGGAAATGAAAAGTATAGTGCATATCCCAGACGGCATTGTGAAGGAGACAGTAAAACACCTTATAAACTAGAAAGTTTAACATAACAGCATAAATTAGTTTCAGTTATTATCTATAAAATAGAGGTCACAATTACTCATCTATCTTAAAAAGTTGGTTTGAGTGTCAAATGAGATAGTATGGGAAAATAGTTGAGGAGGACAAGAAACTTCTCAACTGCATAATGAAATGATTATGAAAATGTCCTCGTCAAGGACATCAGATCTTTCTCTCACAACTAAAAATGAGGTTCGTTCTTTCTGGAGAGGTCCATAGCACCAGAACAGACAGAGTAACTATCACCATCTCATGCCCATTGATTGAGTTCCATAAGCTGCTTCTTCAGTATCAATTCTCTGTGAACAAATGGACGTGACATAAAAAAAATTTCATCAGTGTTATAAAACCCACGTCAAATAAGGTACCTGTTTTCTTAGCATTACTTACACTTTTTAAAGAGTTAACTGCAGAGGCTCTCTCCTTAGAACATAAGTCACTGTAATTGGAACGTTGAAAATAGTAAAGTAGCTAGAACAATGAATAAAACACAGTTGGAGAGTTTCAAGTAAAGCAGTTTGTGTTTTCTCTAGAGCCTTTGTTAGGAGAAATTAGAAAGTCAGACGATATCTATAACAAACGAATGCCATAGAAATCCAGTTGCAGATCAGTGATTCTTTAGGAGCTAGAAAATCGTTTCATGAATTCAATTTTCCACAAACGTAAACAACAAATGTTGGTTTGATTTTGCAGTATTTAGTTCATAGTGTCCTAAGACAGATTAACCCTTCAATTTTGAGAAGCAAGTATGTGATACTGTTTTTTGTAAGTAATGCCTCCATTACCTTCACTGGCTCTGAGCATGTTGGAAAGAGCAGTTAAAGAGATTCCATTTTGTCTTCCTATTAAGGGGTTCTGCAAGGCCTGGGAGAAGGACAGAGCATGTTTCTATCTGAAGCTGTGTTCCTCTTATGTTACATTTCCTCACACAGTGTCCCTTCTTTATCAGATGGGGCAGTAAGAGAGGTTGACTTTCATACTCTCTTCCTGACACACTGAGTTCTGTGGTTAACAATAAAACCTGTGTTTAAGACCATAGACACTGTGGATACAAATATGGCATAATAGATAAAGAAGTCAAGTGTCAGAAAACACTTCTCTTTAACAGAGAGCATCCGTCTCTGCTACTGGTTTCCTTTAAAAGCATCATTCAAGGGGTTAAGAATACCTACAGATCTGAGGGACAGGGCCTCAGCTTTCCTTTTTTTTTTTTAAATGTTTTATTTATTTTTGATACAGAGAGAGACAGAGCATGAGAGGGGGAGGGTCAGAGAGAGAAGGAGACACAGAACCGGAAGCAGGCTCCAGGCTCTGAGCTAGCTGTCAGCACAGAGCCTGACACGGGGCTTGAACCCGCGAACGGGAGATCTGACCTGAGCCGAAGCTGGATGCTCAAGCATCCGACTGAGCCACCCAGGCGCCCCTCAGCTTTCCTTTTGAATGGCTTTTTGAAGTCAGCACAATCCCAACTAATTGTAGAGTACACAGTAATTACTTTGCAATCGAGTGAAGTTTCTTCATGCACAAACTACATGGAAGCAGACAATTTAGATTGATAGTATTATCAGAGTTAATGGTATTATGTAAGGTTGATTTTCTTTTTTGGAGCTTGACTCTTGTAAAAAATATTTATTTATTTATTTTGAGAAGAAGAAAGAGTGTGTAAATGGGGAGGAGGGGCAAAGGGAGAGAGAGAATCCCAAGTGGGCTCCCCACAGAGCCCAAAGCAGGGCTAGAATTCATGAACCCTGAGATCATGACCTGAGCTGAAATCAGGAGTCTGACACTTAACCAGCTGAGCTACCCAGGTGCTCCGTGGCTTGACTTTTATAGGGAATACCTACCCCTGCTCTGTCTCCCGTCCAGGACCATTTCTAAATTGATTACCGTGATAATTCCTCATTCAGGTCCCTAACAGGCCTCTACTTAGCTATTTTTTATCTTTGAATCCTTGTTTCAGAGTGTTCTGAAAACGTGACTTTTCTGTAGGCATTTTATTTTACTTTATTAATTCTATTTTTTCCCAAAGATTCAATACCTTCCCCAGATTCTTTGTTTCCTAGTCCCTTCTTTACTACTTTTCTCCACTGTGCCTTTTTAGTGTCTCTTCAAACCCACTCCCCTAACCTACTGCATCCATCCAGAAGCTGTTTCTTTTTACCCATTGTCAATTGCCAAATGATTCCATTAACATGTAGATGATTCTGGTCAGAATAAGCTATGGATATGTTTGCAGTGGGGGTTAATGAACATGTAGGGTACCGACATGCATCCCTCAAAAGGGAGAACACTTACTTCTATTTATTTGTGTCCTTAAATTCTTTCAGAAACATTTTGTAGTTTTTGTTGTGCATGTCTTATTTCTCCTTGATTAAGTTTATTTGTATGTATTTTATTCTTTTTGATGATTCATTTTTAAAAGTTTCCTTTTGGGATATGTAAACACAACTCATGTTTGTATGCTGATTTTGTATCTTACTAGTTCACTGATATCATTCAGTAGTTCTAAGAGGTTGTGTGTGCATGTGTGTGTGCGTGTGTGTGTGTGTGTGTGTGATCTGTAAGGTTTTCCACATATAAGGTAATATCATCTGCAAACAGATAATTTTACTTCTTCTTTTCATTTTTTGGATTCTTTTAAAGTTTATTTATTTATTCTGAGAGAGAGAGAGAGCACACAAGTGGGGAAGGGACAGAGAGAGAGAGAGGGAAAGAGAGGCTCCCAAGCAGGCTCCACACTGTCAGCACAGAGCCTAACACGGGGCACGGACTCACAAACTGCAAGGTCTGGACCTGAGCTGGAATCAATAATTGGGCACTTAACGGACTGAACCACCTGGGAGCCCCTACTTCTTTTCTTATTTGGATTCTTTTTATGTCTTTATCTTGCCTAATTTCTCTGACTAGAAATTTAAAACCATGCTGAATAGAAATGTCAACAGTGGGTGTTCATACCTTGGAAAGCCCTCAGTTTTTTTCTATTGAGTGTGAGGTTAGCTGTGCGTTTTTAATGTTTGATGCTTATTATGTTGAGGTTCCTTCCATTCCTACTTTGTTGAGTGTTTCTGCCATAAAAGAGTGTTGAATTTTGTTGAATACTTTTTCTGCATCTCTTGAAATGATAATATAATTTTTATCCTGTATTCTGTTAATATGGCATGTCCTACTGATTGATTTGCAAACATGAAACCATCCTTGTATCCTAGGGATAAACCTCTATTGGATCCTTATGTTACAGTATATTAAAAAATCAACTCAAAATGAATTTAAAAATTAGAGATAAGACCTGACGGGAAACATTTGATGACACTGGTCTTGACAGTGATTTCTTCGATATGACACCAAAAACACAGGCAACAAAAGCAAAAATAGACAAGTAGCACTGCATCAAACCAAAAAGCCTCCACACAGCAAAGAAAGCACAGACTGAAAAGACAACCTGCAGAATAGAAAAAAAATATTTGTAAACCATATATCCGATAAGAGGTTAGCATTCAAAATATATAAGGTATACTTACAACTCAGTAGCAAACAAATAACTCAATTTAGAGAAATAGACAAACAACTGAATAGACATTTGTCACAGAAGACATACAAATGGCCACATGAAAAGATGCTCAACAACTTTAATCATCAGGGAAATGCAAATTAAACCACAATGAGCTATCACTTTTTACCTGTTTGGGATGACCATTATCAAAATTATAGAAAATAACAACGTTGGGAAGGATGTGGAAAATTGGAACCCTTATGTCCTGTTGGCAGAAATGTAAAGTGAAGCAGCCACTATGGAAAACAGTCTGGAGGGTCCTCAACAAAATAAAAATGGAAATACCATAAGAACCAGACATTCTACTTGTGAATACTTATCCAGTAGAATTGAAAACACGATCTCAAACAGATATTTGCACTCCCAAGTGCATTGCAACATCATTCTTTTAAAAAATTGAGACAGAGCATGAGCAGGGGAAGGGAGAGAGAGAGGGAGACACAGAATCCAAAGCTGGGTTCAGGCTTTGAGCTGTCAGCAATGAGTCTAACATGGGGCTCAAATCCATGACTTGTGAGATCATGATCTGAGTTGAGGTAAGACACTTAGCCAACTAAGCCACCCAGGTGCCCCTGCACCTTAATAGCCAAGGAGTGGGAAAAATCTGAAATATTCATTGATGGATGACTGGCTAAAGAAAACATGGTATATAAATACAATGGAATATTATTCAGCCTTAAAAGAGAGGGAAATCCTATCATATAATGAATCTTGAGGACATAAAGCTAAGTGAAATAAGCTAGTCACAGAAAAATAAATACTGCATGATTCCATGTACATGAGGTATCTAAAGTAATCACAGTCATAAAAGCAGAGTAGAATGTGGTCACCAGGGGCCAAGGAAGGGATAAATGGGAGTTATTGTTCAAGGAGTATAGAGTTCCAGTTATGTAGAATGAAAATATTTTAGAGATCTGCTGAATAACAATGTGTGTACAATACTTCCCTGTACACTTAAACATTTGCTGAGAGTAGATCTCATATTATGTGATTTCTTTTTACTGTAATTACAAAAAAAAGAAGAAAGAAAATTCATCTCTACATTTGATTGGAGATAAATAGATCTAAAACTGGTTGGGGTGGTAGTTGTTGTTAGAGTTGTTTTGTTTTCAAATCTGAGGTTCAATGACTTACCAAGAACAAAAATCTTATTTTTACAAAAATTTTAACAATAGCAAAGTCTTAGCTCAAAAACAACTTTTTTGGCTCATAAATGACTCTGCAAAAGCTGACATTAAAGATGTAACACAACTATTGTCTAAAGGCAATGAGGAATACACTATGTATTTGTACATCTTTAGGACAAGAGCAATGATTCCAAATCTCCCCCACCCGGAAGCAAGGGAAGGGGGGGTGCAGAGCAGCAATAAATAAACATCTTAGTTCTATAATCATGGCTAATGGCTCCCCGCTGAAACTCAGGCTCCCTTGGTGGTCGATTGGACTCTACCTGTGTGAAGGGATATAATCAAAAACAAAATATCCTGACCCAGAAATCCTCTCCCTAAAAGTAGTAGAGAAAGAAAACACTTTTCTTATTGAATAAGCATAGTCAGAACATGATGTGCGCTCACAGGCACAGTGTTAAGAGCATGCAAAGACGGAAAGAAATCTCCCCCTTTCATATAGCCAAGCAGACATAACCCATTAGGCACATGTTTTCAAGCTAAATAATGGTGAATCCTCAAGAGGACTTGACAGCACCGTTTGCCACATAGAGCTCATCCTAAATTCTCCAGGAAATTGGGGCAAACATCTTTGTTAGCTAATCGGCTTTATCCAGAGGAAAAACAAACCTTTTTTATATTTTCTGCTTGTAGGTAGTTTTGATTTTGCAACTTGGAGCAAGGCATTCCTACAGTTAGACTACTACCGCCCCACAGAAACTGGGAGACAGAAGTACTCCTTCCCTTGATGTTAACATCTCAGGGATGGATCCCAGGGCCTTGAGAAAGATGATCCTGGGTTATAAAGCTGGCAAGAGGCCTATCTAGTCTTCGAAAAAATCTCTATACATTTCAGCGAAATGAGAAAACACTTACAATTATAAGCTTCCCAAGACAAATACTCTAAGGAAACTGAGGGTACAGAAATCTCCCCCTACCCCCCACCACTGTTCTCAACAGAGAGAATGAATATTTTCTTGTTTTTAATGTGGACTTGTTCTTACACTAGGACTGGCAACTTGGAACTCTCAAAGGAGCCCGAGTCTATTGCAGGGTTGTTGGGGGTCATGCTGAGCCTCAGATTTCAGGAGGGCCCACATGCCTCACTGGGGTAATTGTAGGCAGCACCATCCTCCCATTCTAGCCATGGAAAGAACCAAGTTGGGTCCTGGAGTAGGGTGTGGGGGCAGCCTTTTGCCCTTAATTGCCCACATCTCTTCAACAGGGTTTCAGAATCTTATGCAGTGTCTGATGCTGAGCCCTAGCTGTGCTCAAAGAGATTTTGTTAAGTAATAGTGGTGTGTGTGTGTGTGTGTGTGTGTGTGTGTGTGTGTGTGTATGTGAAGACAGAGAGAGAGAGAGAGAGAGAGAGAGAGATTTATGGGGATAAATCTAGGTCTTTGGGAAGGTTTCTTTCTATAAACTTTAACTTTGATGGATATGTATTGTGAGCTAATATGATTTTTATTTTAAAAAGCACTGGTTTTGAATCCTACCTGAAACTGTCTTTATAAGAAGTTTACTTTTTACCCCCCAAAGTGATATTTCTTCTAACTAGTTCTTTGAAAACTCAATTTAATCAAACAGCTGAATCCGAGGACATAGGCTGTTAAATCACCACTTACTAGAGCAGTTTCTATTTTTTTTTTCCAGTGAGTTAATGAGAATAAATCTAGCTGTTATTTGAGATGAGGGCAGGTAACAGCCTTGCCTCCGTCCTAACTTTCTCCGTCATACAACCCTACACCACTGGATCAGTTGCTCATTAAAAGCATTTAACCCAGACCAAGTGATAATAGTAGGTGTGTGTATCATAAGACAAGATCAAGTTACATCACTTCCATATCAAACTCTGCTTTATTTTGTTTGGCTATCACCACTATTGGTTCTTGATTTACCACAGATCAAAGAGAGGTGAATGGCAGCTGTGCTGGAATTACAATGTAGATTGCAATGGGCAAAGCCCAACTGAACAGGAAAAGCTACTGTTAAGGGGACAACCATTATGAAGGTCTACAGTCAGACTGGTTTAATTGCTTAGTATGAAACAAATATGTGTTAGTGTAAAAATGGTTAGGGCTTTAACTACTTTGTGCTATCATGTGTCAAGTTCATTTAGCAAAAGCTTCAAAGCTTCAAGCAGTGAGCAGGTATTTAGTTACCAAGTCTTAAGAGACAATATTACATTTCCAAACTATTTGAGGTTTAGGCACTAGAAAATGTAATTATCTTTTTTACGTTATTTCCTAATGGGAACCATTTTCTTCTTACTCATTTATAAAGTCCATCAGAAATGTATTTACATTTGTTCCCTTTCCAGGTCTTCTCTCTCCTAGACACCAACTGTGTCTTTTAATCATGTACCCTTGACTTCTTGTGTCATTGAAGAGAAGCTTTAGCAATTCATAGCTTCTGTACACATCCCTAGTCATTTTCTGTATTTGATTGCCCTACCTAATAAAAGCTCATAATTAATTATCAAGCAATGAAACAATAATCTGGGAATTTTAGATAAGAAATGAAATGTGAAGTGTGCCTGCTCTGCTAGGTTTTTCTGTGTATCCTCAGATAGATTTTAAGTGTCCTAATAAAGCATCCATGTTTTCCATATCCATATCTCACAATGACTAGTCAAGTGCCTGAGGCAATGCTTTGTACAGGTCGATGCCCAATACATGTCTTGTTGACTGAAAGAAGAAATGTGCTAGAAACAGATCCCCAGCCTCTAATCCTACAATATATGGAAGACATGACTCTGAATATCAAGTAAGTGACAAAATACAACATCTCTTCTTAATAAAAGCCCTCGAGAAAGTCGGGATAGAAGGAACTTACTTAAACATCATAAAAGCCATTTATGAAAAGCCCACAGCCACTGTTATCCTCAATGGGGAAAAACCGAGAGCTTTCCCCCTGAAAACAGGGACGCGATACGGATGTTCACTCTCACCACTGTTGTTTAACATAGTGCTGGAAGTCCTAGCATCAGCAAGCAGACAACAAAAGGAAATCAAAGGCATCAGAATTGGCAAAGAAGAAGTCAAACTTTCCCTTTTCGCAGATGACATGATACTCTACATGGAAAACCCGACCAACTCCACCAGAAGCCTTCTAGAACTGATCAATGAATTCAGTCAAGTTGCAGGGTACAAAGTCAATGTACAGAAATCAGTTGCATTCTTATACACCAAAAATGAAGCAACAGAAAGAGGAATCAAGAAACAGATCCCATTCACAATTGCACGAAAAACCATAAAATACCTAGGAATAAACCTAACCAAAGATAAATATCAAGTAAGTGAGATGGGAATTTTTAAGATAATTAATTCATTAAGATGAATTAAATCAGCTTATTAGAGTACTTGGCAATGTGTTCTATTATGGACATAATGAATGAGTAAACTCTTCTATAGTCTGGCTTTCCAGGAAGGACAGAGAAAGAAAAAGAATAGCCTTCAATTACCCCAGGCTTATTTGAGTTTTACTCAGCTTTTGACCTGGTGCTAATATAATACTAAATAGTTGACTGAAAAATTCTCATGTGTCTTTTATAATAGAAACTATTCAATTTTTAGGAGAGAATTTGTTTTATTTTTGTTTTAGATTTAGGGAAGAGTTAAATGATCACCTGGGACTTTAAAAAATTATGTCTTTATTGCATGTAGTATAACAGATCGGCTAGTTTTTCTTTCTTCCTTGTACTAAAAGAAATATCCTCACTATATATATGTGACATTTTTCTTAATCAGAGAGTGGAAATGAATCTGTAAGCCCTTTTGGCTTCCATGAACTTAAGGAAATTGATCTAACTGGTTTTTAAAAGAGATTAAATAAAAAATGTTTTTTTTTCTAATGCCCCTTTAAAATCAATCATATCAATTCTTAATTTGGTTTCTGACATTGTTACTCATTATTCAAATAAACTAAAAGATGGATCAATATTTCCAGTTCTTCATGGTACATCCTATGATTTTAATGTGAAGTTCATCACCATCAGTGATATGGTAACCCAAAAACTATACACATTGGTGAAATATATTTTCTCTCTTCTCACTATAGAGGAATCAGTGTGCTTGGTAAAAAACAAATAGGCCATTAGAAAAAGAAGGAAGGTGAAATGCATTATTTATTAAAAATCTGTGTGCTCAACCCATTGCCTCATTTAATCCTTTTTGTTCAAAATAAGTCTTATAGACTCTATTTTATAATGAGGAAGGTAAAACTCTCAAATTGTGTCCAAGAGTTTCTAGACAGAAAAAAAATGAGGGACCCAGGATTAGAGACAGGATTTTTTTGTTTTTCAAGAATCTCTACTAACATGGCACTAACATGATTCAACCAAGGGATAGACATGGAGAAGGCTAGGATATTTCAGCCCTCAAAATTGAATATAATGGGGGAAATTCATGTTTCAGCTACACAAAGAATAGAAGCACAGAGGATAATAAAAGAGAAGATCTCCAAGAGCAGGTCAGGGAACATTAAAGTAGAAAATAAAGAACTTTAATTAGATTTATGGAAGATAGTCTTGCCTGTGAGGTCTGTAACTACTGTATCAGATTATGGAGGTAAGGGTGCCTTTTTGTAAATTTGTAGAACAGAAGAGGTCCTCCCCTATTGGATGATGCTGATGAGTGTCAGGGTGCTTACCCTATCCTGAGCTTCAGTGTGTGGTATTTGATCCTTATCCCTACAACAGCCTCAGTTGAACTCTTAGTTGGAATAAAGAACAAAGACTGGAATTCTAGGGCAGAAGTAGAGTCTACTATTTGTGAAAGGCCAACAGATTTGCTTAAATACACATGTATAAATATAGATTCAGTATGATTAAGACAGCCTTAAACTTCCCCACAGCTTGACTAAAATTTAGATTCTTTTCTTCCTGATTTGACCTCTCTTTTTTAAAGAGCTCTACTAAGTTAATTTAGACAACTTATAAATTCTTTCTCTGTTCCTTTGAGATGCAAGTTTTTAAAAGCTTTTGCCAGTTTTACTCCCAAGACTGTCCCAAGGACATGGATATTGTCACTTTTAAATTAATTATCAAGAGAGGTAGTGCCCCTATCTTCTACTACTTCAAGAGGGTAGGAGCCCAACTTCAGTCAGCATATTGCTTCAAATTGTAACGTTGTAAAACTACGTCCTATTACAAAGAACAGAAAAACTGTGCTTGTCCTTTAGGTAAAACTAATTAGAAGACACAGATGGTTAACAGTTACCCCTCCCACCTCTTGAAAACTCTCCAGCCCTTTGTTTTAGAGGTTGAGCTCAAACCAAGTTCTGGTCTCTCTTCTCTATTGCAGAGATTTTAAGCAGTGGCTGCTTTCACTTGCCAGCCTTACTTAGATGTTCCCCTCTGTCTGGAACTCTACACTCACTCTGCCCCTGCCCCTTTTTTTGACCCATGTTGCCCATGAGTCACATTCAGCTTTTCAAAATTTTGTTTCAGAATTTTTACAGCCTTTTTGAGAATTTTGAATGAACATGTAAATAATATGGATTTCCTCTAATGGAACAATCTAAAGATGGGGCAAAATGGAGTTGCTCCTGTGCCCTGGAGACACATAATGTGTGCAGTGGCGCCTACTCCAGACCCCCTCTCTCACTGATTTAATGTGAGAGTGAGTTAGTGAAGTCCTCCAAGAACTAATAATGTCTAAGAATGTAATAAGGGAAAATGGCTATATGAAAGGAGATAGAAAGACTTTTTAAGGGTATCTAGGATTTGCCTTAGTCAGGTATGGTAAGAAGCACAGACATGGAATTGATACAGTTTCTTATAAATAGGGAAAATGTCACACCATACAGGTAAGTACCAGTGTTGGTCAGGAGACACAGGAAGCTGAGGACATTGTGAGCAAAAACCTTCATTGAGGTTTCTGAAAGAAGGAATAGGTGGAGGTAGGGTATGCAGGTTTGGGATTAGTCCACCTGAACAATTTGAGTGGGCTCTAGGGATAGTGGATGACCTTAGTTGTTTGGTACTTGGTCTTTAGAAGAGGGAATAATGGCCTGAAATGTAAAAGCCAGATAAAAAGGTGGTTGGTTCTAGGGGCTCTGGGTCAGATGGTTTCCATTTGAAAGGCATGCTAGGAACAAGTTGTGTATTTTCTCTGGGAAATATTTATGCTCCTATCCAAATCAGTGAAAAGTATAAATCTCATTTTAGAATCACCAGTGAAAGTAAGAAGAATTTGAAGGTTTAGTTGCCTCTGGAGTGTTCAATAAATATTTTCTATGGGAATATGTTTGCTCTGTCCCAAAGCATGGTATGGCATAGTGCTTTACAAATACCAAATATAACCCCGAGTAAAAAGCTATCAGTGAAATAGTCACTAAAAATTCATTGATTTTTGACATAAATAATTTGCATATTGAATGACCTATTTCACATCTAGACTCAGCAATACTAGTTTCCCATTGCCATGGAAGCCTAGGAAAATTGCAAATGCTTCTCCTTCAGAAAGGAGGCAATGCAAGATACCTAAAAGGCCATGGAGTCAAATACACGTTTGAGCATACACAAATACACTCTTCCATTTATGAGCTGTGTGACCCTAGGCAAGTTGCTCCCCCTCTCTGAGTTCCAGTATCATGTCTGTAAAGCATGGATAATAATTGTGACCTCATGGGGTTGTCAAGAAAATTGGATGTGATATTCTTTGTGAAGCACTAGGCCAGGCACATTGTAGGGATACTAGAAATGGAAGTTGTTGTTGCTATTGTTATTATTCAAGGGGCGTCTGGGTAGTTTAATTGGTTAAGCAGATTTCAGCTCAGGTCATGATTTCCCAGTTTTGAGATAAAGCCCTGCATGGGACTCTGTGCTGAGCGTGAAGCCTGCTTGGTAGTCTCTCTCCTTCTCTACTCCTCTCCCGTTGCTTTCTCTCTCTCTCTCAAGTAAACTTAAAAAAACTCCCTTGTTAACGAAAATTCTAAATATTTTTCAAAATCATTCAGTCACAGCAATTCAATCACCCCCAAATACTCACTGAACTCTTATGCTACCTGTTTATCACTTTGTGTCCACCATTTTAGCCCCCTCTCTGTTTTTTACTGCTTGTCAAATCAAAGTTAAGGGACTATAAACATCTGTCCAGGCTTAAAATCCCCATATTGGCCCAGGCTTTCCTGGGGAAGGCTTCTTTCTCTGCCAGAAGACAGAAGAGAAAGATACTTAACAGGATAATCCCTACCCACAGAGTTAGAATAAGATTTATATACCATTTTAACTTATAGGACATTAATGTACATATAAGAGTGACCTTTGTATTTCACTTCATATCACTAATTAACAAAGTGTTGTATGTTCACATTCATTTTATGAGAAAGGGACAGAAATTTTAAAAGACTAAATTATATTCATTGTGATCATGCCATATATCAGACTTTAGGGTAATTTTGAGAGCAAAGCATCTAGTTGGAGTGTGCCATTTGAGAAATGATTAAAAAGCCGTAACTAGGTAATAATGTTAACGTGGTGAGTTTCAGCCAGAGTTTTGTAGAAATTCCCTTATTGCAAAGATGGGTCAGACAAAACTGAGTTTCCTATTAACACTTCCCACAGTCTAAACTGGTCCTTCCTATAATGCTCTGTAACTGTGATCTGTTTATTTCACAACTAATAGGTTTATGTTTACTTGTGGATTTATATTTCTAAAGACGGTCTCTTCCAATAAGCTCTAAGCTCAAAAGGATAGGAATCGGTACTATTTGCTCACCAAGCCATCCTCAGTCCAGTATTCAATAAATATTGGGTAAATGTTGAATTAAAAAGACAATGTAGATGTTCATGGTATAGTTTTTGATGATATACTTTTGCATGTGTTTAATGCAAATTAAAAATACAATGTAGGGGTTCATGGTATAGTTTTTGATGATATACTTTTACAATACTGCATATTGATGGTGAACATTTTAAACTATATCCTTTAGGTTTCAACAAATAAGTAAATAAATAACTCTCCCAATATATTCTAATTTATTGGGGAGAATTATATCTCAATCCGAGTTTGAAAAGCTTTCATTTGAAGACTGCAGACTTCAAAAAGGACATCATTAAGAATGCCAGACTCAGTTTTGAGAAGTGACAGGTAATTGGTGTAAGTCTTCTTAAAGGCTTCGTACCAATAAAAAGAATGATTTTGAGGCATCTCATTCCAGCACTGAGTCAACCCCTGGCTACCACACAAGGTGATTCAGATGAACATACCGACATGGTGGCTTTGATTTGCTTGCTGCTCTATCCCCAGAATAAACAACAGTGTTTGTATAGAGGAGGCACCCATTAAACGGCTGTGGGATACACTGCCCAGTCAGTGTACATTGTTAGCTAAACTAAATCCAATGAATAGACTCTTCTTGTACCTAACGGAAGACTTTAACAGGTAGTTTGAGGATGACTTTTGACAGCATTAGATTATCTCCGCATTCAAACGTAATTTCCCAATAAATAATTTAGAGAAGGTACATTTAATCCGGAACAACTTATTGTTAGCTTTCCAAAAGTTTAATAAAAAGTTAAATGAAAGTTATCTGTACTAATAGCTTCTAGTTACTCACTTTGGAAACAAAACAGTGACGTTTCTTCTTATAATAGGTATTAGCTGCCAGTAGAAAGAAAAACATATTTAAAGAGTGTTCCTTGTACACAGAGAAGAATTCACAGCATGGCATTAGTTTTAGAACTACAGCTGGTTTTAGACAATGCGTTTTCTTTAGGAAGGTCAGTCACATACTGTAATTTCCCTTGAAAGGACATAGGTAATTTTGAAAAACTCGTTTGAAGGATGGAAGTCAGAGTGGTCCTCCTAAAATGTGGGTATTTTATTTAAGTGATGTTTACAGGAGACACCTCAGACTCATGCTCTCTTCACTCTTTGCCCAGCTCATCTCTCACCCCCCAAGTTTAGAACAGCTTTCAGTTCTCACTCTGCTTGTCCTCATATTGTTGGAAGTTTTATAGGTGTGTGTTATTTCACCATTTTTTTATGTCAACTTGTATTTGAAGACTTTAAGAACTAATATTTCTCAGAGTGTATCACCTGTTTCCCATAATTGTAAATTAATTTAATGACATTAAATATAATGTTTATACTATTGCTGAGAGTACTGCTAGATTTTTAAAAATTATTTTTTATTAAATAAATAAGACTTTAATATATTCCTGTTTTTAAAAAATATATGGCTATAACTAAAACTCAAGTTTCATTTGTTTACCACCTCCAGGTCCAATCCCTGTCGCATAATAGTTATCAGTGTCCTAG
>NC_043707.1:60097635-60130764 GCF_006229205.1 Suricata suricatta
CTGTCTTTCTGTTTCTTGTGTTTTTTAGAATATATATTTATAAGATACATATATTATTATATATTATATATACCTTTAGATATATAATATATACTTTATATATTTTATATATATACTTTTTTATATACCCTTACATAATACAATTTCCATTTTTAAGTTTCAGTGCCTTGGGCAATTTTTCCATATTAGTACTTGTAGATGAAATTTTTTTTAATGTTTTTTATTTATTTTTGATACAGAGAGAGACAGAGCATGAGAGGGGGAGGGGCAGAGAGAGAAGGAGACACAGAACCAGAAGCAGGCTCCAGGATCTGAGCCTGCTGTCTGCACAGAGCCTGACGTGGGGCTTGAACCCACGAACGTGAGATCTGACCTGAGCCAAAGTCGGAGGCTTAACCAACTGAGCCACCCAGGCGCCCCATTACTTGTACATGAAATTTAATTGAGGATCTCCTCTACAATTTGTACTGAGAGACATCTATTTTTGTCTGATCTTCCCCCAAGAATTTCTAAGGTATACCTAATCAGATAAGATTAGCACTATCAAGAAACCTACAAATGGGCCCTTAAAGTTAGTTTTTTGCTGCAGAAACTTTAGAGGTGGCAAACCGGAAAGTTTTGGCCACTCAAACTACACACTGGAAAGCCACATTCTTCTCTACCTTAATTCCATGGCATATTTAGAAAATTGTATAGAAGATAGATTGATGCTTCTGAAACAGAAAAAAAATTGAATCCTAATAATTTAAAATTCACTTTTTTTATTCATTCATTTATATCTTCACTTAACATTAATCTAGTGCTATGTATGAAGCATTTTCTTAACAGCTAAGAATGAGAATGTAAATACCTAATCCCTAGTCCAAAGGAGGTCAAGGGTTATTACACGAAAACACCTAAGTAATAAATAAATTCAACACATTGTTTAAAAGCTGCAATGTAGAAGGATGAACAATGCCATGGCTGCACTGTGGGTAGGGGGGTGCTTCAGATGATTAACCATTATCGATTGACCGCCTACATGTGGGAAGCACCATGCTAGGTGCTGGCGTTGCACAGACCTTTTATCTTTTGTAACAGTAAAATATTTACCTAAATCTCTCTTTAAAATAATATTTATGTATTTTTTGAGAGTGAGAGTACAAGCAGGAGAGGTGCAGATAGAGAGGGAGACAAGGGATCTGAAGCAGGCTCTGCGCTGACAGCAGAGAGCCTGATGAGGAGCTTGAACCTCTAAACTGCGAAGTCACGACCTGAACAGAAGTCAGAGACTGAACTAACTGAACCACCAGGCAGCCCTGCCTAAATCTCTTTTCATCCTAAAGCTTTTTTCTGGGTTTGGTAGAAAATATAGTTCAGCGGCTGAGGATAAGCTTCTCCTCTGACCCAGCAATTCAACTCTTCGGTATAGACTTAAGATAAAGGAGTCAATACTTTTACACACACAGAGCACACACACACACACACACACACACACAGAGAGAGAGAGAGAGAGAGAGAGAGAGAGAGAGAGACAGAGAGACAGAGACAGAGACAGAGCAGAGAGGGAGAGACAGACTGAAAATATGGACAAAAACATTTCAAGCAACTTTATTCATAATAGCTAAGAATTATCCATCAATGGAAAAATAAATTGTGATGAATTAGTAAATGGAATTCTACCCAGCAGTAAAAATGAATGAGCTATTAGTACAGAAAACACCATGGATGAATCTCACAGACATTATGTTCAATGAAAAAGGTCAGCTGTAAAAGAATATATGTTGTATAATTCCATTTATATGAACTTTAAGAATAGACAAAACACATCAATGGGAATAGTAGTAAGAATAGGACTTCTGGATATAGGGGTAGATTGGGCAGAGGCAAAATATAACCTTAATTTGTATCTCATGCTTGTAAGTGCTGCTTGTATTGGAGAATATATATATATTCTATATACTATATAAATTTATATTTTCTCTACAGGTATATATAAATTTATCAATCTTTTCATTTAAGAATACACATTTTGTAAATGTCACTCTGTAAAGAATTCTCATGCTTTATCTAAGTTATTAAGTTATGACTCAATTAAAAATATAAATACAAATATAAAAATACTCAAGTTAATTATAAGTGAAATTAAATTCAGGATCCCAAACTGTAGTATAGTATTATTCTTGGTGTGTAGGGGAAAATGCTATAAAGTTAAAATAAAAGAGGTTATTGCTACATCAAAAAATGTCTTTTTGGTCTGAAGAGTATATTTTGAGAGTGGCCTTTGTAAAATAAAACATTTGATTTAAGTGACTATTAAGAAGCATTATTTGTCAATAGGAATTCAGGCAACATGCTTCTTGGTCTTTGTTTCATTTTAGAAGTTGATGGAAGAGTGATCTGTTTGTTAATTAATGGGCATTGTAAGCAGTCCCCTATTCTGGTGAGACTTCAATGTAGCCATTAAGAAGCACACATTGCGGGTGCCTGGGTGGCTCAGTTGGTTAAGCAACTGACTTCAGCTCAGGTCATGATCTCACAGTTTGTGGGTTTGAGCCCCGAGTTGGGCTCTGTGCTGACAGCTCAGAGCCTGGAGCCTGCTTTAGATTCCGTGTCTCCCTCTCTTTCTCTCTACCCCTCACCCTCTCATGCTCCCTGTCTCTTTCTCTCTCTCTCTCAAAAATGAATAAATATTTAAAAAATTTAAAAAAAAAAGAAGCACACACTGGACACATATGTAACTCATCTCAGGGAAAGGCAGATATGTATATCTGTTGAAAAGGAGTCCAATAAAGAGTCATATTGAATTAGGGGTTGAGAGTAGGTAAATAGGTACAAAATGGCCAAATTTTTAGATTTGGATTTGGAATCAGAAGCTCCAGATATAATTCATAGTAGGTGTGCAGTTTTCAGGAAGGTACTTCATCACTAATTCCTTAGACATTTAAAAATCTTGTGGAGATAAAAATGAGACATACAAGGATATTTTTGAACTGCAAAACACTGTGTAGATATTGTTATTATAAAATGATGCATTTTTAATGATGGTTTATTGTAGAGACTTCAACTTAGCACACATCGGCGGCTTTATATGCTTACCCCCACTGCTCCGTGTGGCTGGACCCTTTACTATGACACGCCTTCTTCTTCAGGAAGTGCTCTCGCTCCTCCACCAATGAGATTTCAGGGAGAGTTGGCACGTTCTTACCTTCCCTTACTCCAGTAACAACAGGTGATTGATCCAGTCCTTGGAAAGGGACCCAAATCTGGACAAACAGAATCTTCCCTAAGAAATTGCAAACTGGATTGAGAAAAAGACTTAGTCCTTTGACAGTCAAAAATATGCAAATGTGAAATCTAACAACCAACATTTCCTATCTAGGAGAAGTATCCAGTCTGTGGTGATAGAATAAATCTGGTCAGTAAAGAGAAAAAGAGACCACAGATGGAGGAAATGACAGAAGGAAAGACAACAAGAAAGTGAGAGAGTATGAGAGAGCAAAAACATTTTCCACTGGCCAAGTTTATATGCCATGTCCATTCTCCAGTGCATCATGTGGGTCAGAAATGAAAGTGTCTCTTTTGTTCCAGCCTCAATTCCTTGTCTGCTGTTGGGCTAGGGATGGGGCAGCCCCATTCACTCCTAGATAAGGAAGAGGTAAGTATGGTTAACCAAAGGCAGAAAGAAACAGATGCCATCTACTGTGGATTTAGTGCTGGGAAAGACATTTAACTACTTTTGTCTGAACTTGTCCATGCAAAAGGGGGACAATAATAGTACTGTCTTTAAGCAATGATAGTGTCTATTCACAAGTGCTGGATCAAAGAGCGGCTCCTAGGGGCACCCGTGGGGCTCCGTCGGTTAAGCTGCTAACTTTGGCTCAGGTCATGATCTCATGGTTTGTGAGTTCAAGCCCCGTGTAGGGCTCTGTGCTGACAGCTTGGAGCCTGAGACCTGCTTCAGTTGCTATGTCTCCCTCTCTCTCTCTGTCCCTCCCCTGCTCATGCTCGGTCTCTCAAAAATAAATAAATGTTAAAAAAATTTTTTAAAACAAGAGCTCTTATTTCTCCCATCCATTTTTATAGGATTTTAATGATGATTAAAATGAATAAAGCAGCAGGACCAGAGTGCCTATAAAAGCGTGGGATGCTGGAAGCCATGAGGAGACGTCTATCTCATCCCTGTGGTTTCAGGCAGGGTTATACTTGTACACTTCTAAAGGGAAGAAAATGTATAGATGTTAATAATTTTCAGGGAATAATATTCTATTATAACCCTTGGTAATATATTACCACCTTGATTTCCCCCCCAGGAATCTCAGAGATGCCTTAAAGTCAACTAAGTCGTTCACGTTTGTTACTTTCGTGAAATGATATGAAAGCACAAATCCCACTGGTGTCTTTATTCTATATTAACAATTATTTTAAGGCGCAAAAGAGCTGATCTTCACTCTATTTCAAATGCCACATCTACTCCTGAGAAGTCCTTAGGTCATAAAACGCTTCATCAATATTTTTTCTTCATTTATCAAGCTCCTGTTCTGCTAAACTTTCTTTATATGTTTCACTTTTTAACACTTTAAATATTTTATTTGAGCCCTTCAGGAATTCTGAACAATCCTTTTCAGGTCAGAGAGAACACGAGCCCTACCGATTTTCTCTCTGACAACTAAAATACCCAAAAATGCATGCAGAAGAGGAAGATGCGCACAGGGCCTGGGGATGAGGTTATTCCAGGATTCTGAGGGAGTCCCAACACTTTCCAGACCATCTGGTCAAAGCTAATTGCTAATGGAATGAACAGATTTTTTTCATCCACAAATATAGCCTACATGGGAACTAAGCCAGGATTTTTGAGAATGCCTGGCACAGAAGAGCTGTTGTCAAAGAACGCTAAAGAGGATAGTGATAATGTCAGGGTATTAAATTGCATTAGATATATATTTTCATCTGCTAATGGGGGAGAGAGGTAGTCTTGCTTATGTGGAGCGTTTTCAAATCTGTTCCCTCCCCTTTGTAATTCAGCTGCACTGATCAGAAACAATTTAATTTCTTTAACCCCCTCTCAAAAATGAATACCAGCAGAAACTCCGATATTTTTTTCTTGTTGACAAAATGATACTGTAGCTTTAATTGTGCATGGGACTGGAAAGGTTGTCATGGAGATGGGAATCCTGATGGAGCGGCTCCACCTCCCTGGCCTTGTTCTGAGCCCCAAGTGGAAGGTTCTATTGTCAAAAGAGCAGAATTTTAACTTCTGCCAATAAAACCCGTGTTTACATTTGTAATGTAATTTTGTTCACGATGCTATCTTTTATTTCACAAAAACGGTAAGGGTGCTCGAAATGACAATAATGAGAATGTTTTAGAATATTCTGTTTGTAACTGCTGAAGAGCCCAAGAAAAGATCCAACAGTACTGTTTCCTGCCATAGTTTGGAAGCTTTTGCCACCTAGTGGCAGCAGCTGAGAAATGCTTAATGATATGGTAAACATTTTAACACTTTTGATATTAGGCAGCAGAAAGAAAAAAGAATAAGTCTCCATAAATTGATTTTTCAAATAAATCATTATATAACAGATTTATGGCCGCCATTTACTCCTTGTGCCTCTCTCCATGCTATTGCCTAGAATGTTTAAGTCTCAACTCAAATGTCAATTATTCACTGTAGTCTTTGCCAATTGCTTCCTTCCCTTTCCTCCTCAATCAAAATTAATAGCTCCTATTGCTATCCCATAAGCATTTTGTTCTTACTGATTACATTACATTATATCTAGCGGTGTGTATATCCATCTTCTTCCAGATTAAGTCATTCCTTGAGAAAAAAATACTTCACTACTTTGTGATTTCTCTGTAGCTATAGCATTAAGAAGGATGTGGTAGGTTCTCAATAAGTATTCACTGAATTCGTTGTCTGCCTTCTACCTTTCAGCCTCCTCTTGAGCCATATTCTTTTTACTCTCTTTATTCCACTGACCTTCTTTTTGCTCCTTAGCACTGTGGCGTCTCCCACGACATGTCTTGGCACATGTGGTTTCTTCCACCTGGAATAGTGTTCTTCCCTCCTTTTCCCACCTGCTTGGAAGCTACTCATCATTAGATCCCAGTTCACAAATTCTTCTGGGTGGAAGCTTTCCCTGAGTCCCTGATCAAGTGATTCTCTTTATGATTCACTCTCACTGTATAATACTCATATTCTTAGTGCTTTTCACAGCTGTGATTTTATATTATCTAGGCAACAGTTTAACTCATGTCTGTATCCCACAATAGTATGGAAGGCTTTTAAAGGTTGTAACCACACCTGCTTTGGTTCACTGTGGCATCTCTAATGCTGGAAAATATCAGGATTAATTATTAATTATAACTATAGTAAATATTTTCTCATTACTACATTTTAATATTTATTTGTTTTCCTTGAGATATAATTAAAATATAGCATTGTACAAGTTTAAGGCAATTTGTTACATTTATAGATCACGATATGATTACCTCTGTAGCATTAGCTAACACCTCTGTTGGGTCACATAACTTTCATTTATTTTTTGTAGTGGAAAACAATGAAGATCTAGTCTCTCATCAACTTAAAAAGTTTTTTAATGTTTATTTATTTTTCAGAAACAGACAGAGTGTTTGGAGAAGGGGCAGAGAGAGAGGGAGTCACAGAATCCAAAGCAGGCTCCAGGCTCTGAGCTGTCTGCACAGAGCCTGATGTGGGGCTCAAACTCATGAAGTGCAAGATCATGACCTGAACCAAAGTTGGGCACTTAACCTACTGAGCTACCCAGGCTCCCCTCTCATTAACTTTAAAGTTTATAATACATCATTGTTGTCTATAACCACTATACTGTGCATTAGATCTGCAGGACTTAATTATCCACTGGTTGCAAGCTTGTACCCTTAGAAAACATCTTCTCAATCCTACCCTCCTACATCTTGGCCCAACACCTGATAACCATGGCTTTCCTCTTTGTTTTTACAGATTCAGTTTTTGGAATTGTATGTAAAAATGATATACGGTACTTGTCTTTCTCTGTCTGACTTCTCTCACTTAGCATAATGCCTCTAGGACCATCCCATGATTATGTCTTTTGAAATGGTCCACAAAACCATTTCTAAAAGAACAGATGTAAAGTCAACTTAACTTGAGAATTTTTAAACTTGCTGAATAAAATGAATAATTTGACCAAATATACTTGAAAGGAGCAATCTTTATCTGAATACCTGTTATTGTAGGATGAAAAATAAACTAGGTATCACCTTTATATCTATATCTATCTAGCTAGCTATCATCTCTCCATCTTTATCGCCTTCATAACACCTTCATACCATTGATACCATTCAGGTATGTTTCTTGGTGGGGTTTTCACAGGCTTCCTTCAGCCAGTGAACATAAAATCATGAGGTGTGGAGGGAGTATTATAGCAAAAAGAATACAGCCTTTGGAGTCAGGTCCAGTTTTTAATTGCTTGGCCATTTCCAAGCTATGAGATCTTGGCGATGTAGCCTCTCAGAATTTAAGTTTACTCACCTGTAAAATGGGATCAACAAAAACAATTTTACAGGACACTTGGGGGAGATTAGCATATCCTTAGTTTTTAATCCTCTTTGTTAATCCTTGTTGACCAAGGTAAGTACGTACTGTGTGCTAGGAAAGCAAACACAAATAAGATATTGTCCTGGAACTCAAGTAGCTTCACTGCAGTTCAATCCCTAAACCAGTGAAAACACCAAGGGGTTTCAGTGATTCCAGAGAGAGGGAACAACAAGAAGAGGATAATTCAGGAGCATAGATAAGGCTGGCAGCATGTGTAAGCATGGGGGCGAGACTCCTGGTGCTGGCAGAGGACAGCTGGAATGGATGGTGAAGTTGCCAATTTTCTTTTACAGTAGAGGCATATTGGTTAGTATGATCTCGCACACTGGCTGAGCTACTAGCTGTGTGATTTGGGGCATGCAGTTTAATTTGTGGACCTGTTCTGTCTTCTGCAATGATAACAGTAGTAGTGAAAACTTACAAGGCACTCACTGGGTGCCAGGCATTCTTCTAAATGCTTTCCTTGTCTTCACTCTCTTCATGCTTCCAACAGCCTCGTTTTATGGACGAGGAACTGAGGACAGAAATAAGTAATGAATATCTTGCCCAATGACACAGGAATAGTAAAAATGGCAGAGCTGAGACTCAAATCCAGGCACTCCAATTCCAGAAGTCTGTGCTTATCCTAACTGACTGTGTAAAGAGCAATTAATAATAGTTATATGAACAGCATTGAACACGGGGTCTGGCATAAAAAAAATTCGATAAATTTTAGCTCTCATTACTGTTAGAGATTTCTGATTAGTGCAAATATTAATTTAATTTGAAGAAATTGTTAAAATTTAGTGAATTCTCAAGGACGTATTTAAAAACCTTGTTTCTCTAGTTTTTACCAATAGATGTAGGCAGATCACTAATCCCGGGCAGTATTTTTGCCTTTCAAGAGCCCTCTTGTGGAAAAGTGTAATAATTCAGGGTGACGTTATTTTTTATGTAGGGATTGTCATATACGTGGAAAGAAATACTAAATGTAAAGAAAACCCATTAATATTTTTTAATTTGGCATCACATTTTATTTCACTGAATGCAGCAAATGTATTTCATTATTGATGACTCACATTATGAAATCAAGTAGGTAAAACATTGGCATGCTGTAAAAAATTAAAAAGCAATTCCATAGAAAAAATAAAATCTATTTATTTAATAAGCCACAGCAGAGCAAACTTTCCATGACTTCACAAGTAGTTTCTATTAATCTTTTGAATTGTCAGAAATATTCTAAGAACATTGCAGATTAAAAAAGTCTACTTTTCTAAAGAAAATAATTACCACATTGGCATCTAGTATGAAGTGATAATGTACTTTCCTTTTATGTCATTTATTCATTTTAAAATAAGTTTGACTAAGGAATTAACCCCGAGCAACAAATAACCCTGAATATGTTTAAATATGCTACAGTGTTTAAAAGGTTCTCAGAGCAATTAAAGGTATGAGCTGATTAAATATTAGTGTCTAGATGAATCATTTATTAGGTGACTCTACTTGATGACTCTACTTATTAGATGACTCTAATGCATACCTTTACTGGAGAAAATATTCCTTTGGCAGCAAGCATTTATGTGTCTCTGATGTTCTCTGGTTTGTTATTCCAGAAATGTGTTTCCCAATGACTTTATCTCTGCTTTCTTTTACAAAAATGATGCTGTTATCTGCTCTCAAAGCAAGGAGACAGCTATACTTTCTAACTTATGCTTCTGAATCATAATGAGTGGTCCTGGCCACAAGCATTTTTCTTGGGTTTTTATATATTTTGAAAACAGAGATTATATGAAGCACTTAAGATCCTTTTTAAATAAAAATGCACATGGTTGAAGTATCCTCTAAATACAAGCTTACTGTTTAACTAATCTCTAAACTTCAACCAGTTAACGTATTAGGAAGATCTCAATGTTAATTTCTAATTGAATTTTCTCCCAACAAAGACATTTACTGAGCATGGACACTATTTCTCAGGTAATGCACTAATATTTTATGGCCATTATCTCTCTTGATCTTCACAATCAGAGTAATTAAGTTGCTTAAGGTCCTAAAGTAAGTAGATGCAGAGCTGATACTAGGAAAGGAGTCATCTAAGCTAAATAGATTTATTTATTTAGGGTCCAGATTATAATTTGGAAACTTTCAATTAAAATATAAAACATTAACTGGATGGCAGTGTTCTATAGTCAAAAGGTATAAACTTTAGAGACCAAACAGCCAATTCCAAGACCAATTGGAATACCTAGCTACTACTGATCTTGAGTAAATTGTCTCTTAGAGACCCAATTTTTCCATCTAAAAAAATGAAGATAACAACACTGATGTTATTTTGAGAAATAAGTGGGTTAGCACATAAATTGCACCTAGTGAAGTGCTTAATGAAGATTAAAATAGTAATTCCCTCCCTGCTCACTTTTTTTCTAACCACAAACTTGAATGATTTACTCAAAATGTGAATGGTTTATTGAAAATTACACCAATGCAACCCATACCCTGGTCTTGTCAGGTTAATTGTAATTTTGCATTCAGTTCTCTGTACCTTTAAACATGTTTTTTCTCTACCCATATCCTCTCCAATGCCTCATGTTCATCTTTGAATTCTTCTTCATTCTTCAAGACCACTTATATATTATTTTCTTGGAGTAATATATTCAAATTATGAATGAAGTAAGTACTCACCACCATAAAAACATGATCTCCTATAAATATATGGCAACAAATACTCGACAATTATGATTTGCCTCAGATCATGTAACCAAAATTTACTAATCAATAGGACAAAGGTATCACTGGATGCCTATTTACTATATAGCAAAGACCATGATAGGGGCTGGGGATACAAAAGTGAACAAGAATAGAAAGAACACAAAAGTTGTGTGCCAGAGTCACACTCCAGCCAGTCCAGGGTTCCCTGAAGGATGAACAGTGTCAGCGAAAGAGGGATGAGAGATCCATGAGATTCTTTCTGATCCCCAGGCAGGCATCTCTGCACTGACTGAGGCTCAGCTTTATTTATGGTTAAGTGTATGGGCAACAGCACAGAAGCAACATTTGCCTCAGACAATGATTTCTGATGACAAATTTCCTTGGTATGTAAAAATTTCCCAGAACATATATTGGTAGAAGACTCATGCATAACCTTTATCAATAGTGATTGATGTAGGTGATTTATATGCTTATCATATGGGGAAGGAAGGGATCTTCAGCATTCAAATATAAAACAATGCTTTTAGCATAGCAAAGGCAAAAGTTAGTTCTTTGTGAGCAGGGGTCAATGGCCTGTTTGCTTAAGGGGAAGTATAAGAAAAACAGGATTCTCAGGAAAAACAATGTTTGCTCTCATAATCACAACAGAAGTTCCTACAATAAGTTCCTTCACAAGGTGCAATCAGCATATGAGGGCCAGAATAAGGGGGCATGTCACTCCTGATACCAATCAACAAGGTGCCTGGGGGGTTGGTGCTCAAGCAAAAACAATTGAGTGGGGGTGGATATCCTCATCCTCTGACAGCAGGAGGCCTTGCAAAACCGCCTTAACCTCACAAGGAGTGTTCTCAACTGGTGAGTTCAGAATGGCTCCCAACAGTTGTGATCAAATACTATAACAGAAAGTCCTAATTTATATCATGAGTTTGAAATGGAGTAGTAATCCTTTATTGAACAAATGAGGAGTGTTTACTTTTTTTTTTGCATAACTTACTATCTTCTTCAGTTTCCTGTTTGTTCGCTTGTTTTTTGTTGAGCTCCTCCCACTAGACTGTAAAATACATGTTGCATGGAGGCAAGGATTTTGTCGTGTTATCTATCCATACATTTCTCTCCCCGAGCTCCACAGCAGGGATGCTGTAAATGCTCAACAATTATTCATGCAATGAATAAATGAACAGCTGGGATTATAGTGGGAGACAGTTCTTCAAAGAGAGGTAAGGGTTTATGAAAAAACTACTGCTGCAAAAATCTTGGGCCCAGGGGTAGGCAATGGCAGGAAATAAGGCTGGTGGGCAGCCATGTTAAAGAATCTGGATCTGATCCTAAGAAGTTTTCAAGCTTCATATTCTTGCATCTCTTCACTTGATTTAGTCCTAATGGAAATTAAAAAACACAAAAACTTTCTATTCCTGAAAGGAAGGAAAATTCTAAACCCAACTACTCAATAATGTAAAAATGGAAATTCAAGGAGGCTGAGTGACTTGTTCAATGCCACCCTCTGGGCCACCAGTGTTGCCAAAACAACCCAGGAACCTCCTAAGTCCTTCTCCAGTGCTCTCATTTACAAAATACGATTCCATGGCTAAGTGCCTAATTATGCTCATAGAAAAACCCCATAGAGGCATAGTTCAATATTGCTCTAAATGAAATGACATTGAAATTTGCTTGGGAATGTTATTGTATTTCTCTTTTTTGACGAGCATAGTTATTTTTGTGTTCAGAAGCCTGTCACTTTCTTCTAATATTCTAGTTCTCAGTGCATCTTCAAGTAGAATTTCTTTTAAAGAAACCTTGTGCACGGCAGTTTTATTGCTTGAAAGCTCAATTTGTTCCAGAGGTAAATCTGAGTAAAACAAATGGTATGTTTTCTGAAAAACCTCACAGCCATAGTTTTTTTTTTTTTTTCCTGTTTTGTGTCAAAAGAGATAAAGCTGCAGAAATAAACAGGAAGATGACCTGGCTGATGTGGTTTGGAAAGCTCATCATTCAATGTAATTTACTACTAGCGATGGGACTAAATACATCCAAAATATATGTTAAGGAGGATTAATTTTTTTGTGTTTATTGATTTATTTTGAGAGAGCATGAGTGGGGGGGGAGGAGGAGGAGGAAGAGAGAGAGAGACAGAGAGAGAGAGAGAGAGAATTTCAAGCAGTCTCCTCACTGCCAGCACAGAGCCCACTGTGGGGCTTGACCCCACAAGTCGTGAGATCATGACCTGAGCCAAAATCAAGAGTCACACATTTAACCGACTGAGCCACTGAAGTGCCTCAATGAGGATTTATTAGACTGAAGGATGAGATGGTAGGAAAAGAAGCAGAAAGAAAGAAAAAAAAAAGAAAGGAAAGGAAGAGAAGAGAAACTCCATTTTTATATACCACATCAAAATGCTACGTGTCCTGGCCTAGATGGGCATAGTCCACAGGAAGCTTTGCAATTATAAAAGTAAATTTAATATTGCTCTCACTATTGGGTGGGTGCTCAGATCTTCAAGAGTATTAGCTCTGATCTTTGCAACAAGGTTGCAAGTTCATTATTTTTGTTTCCATTTGATAGAAAAAAACTCTTGAGAGTCAAACAGGCCAAGTAGCTCCTCCCACAGCCGCAGAGCGAACAAGTGTTGGAAATGATTACCAATCTTCTTATCTGTTTTGTTTTAAAACTCCAGACGTTTCAGGGCGCCTCGGTGGTTAAGTCCCTGAATCTTGACTTTGGCGCAGGTCATGGTCTCAGTTTGGGGTTTGAGCTCCACATCGAGCTCTGTGCTGTCAGCTTAGGATTCTGTCTGCCCTTCGCAGTGCATTCTCCTCACTGTGTGCACGTGCGATCTCTCTGTCTGTCTCGCTGTCTCTCAGAATAAATAAATAACACTTAAAAATTTTTTTTCAATAAAAATTAAATCAATCAATCAATCAAATGAAACCGCAGACCTTTTCCTTAGCAGTGCAGCCTCTGGAAACTACCACAAGTGTGGTCACAGCAGCCAAGATGAGCCACAGGAACCTGTCTTCTGTGCACTATATAAAAATAAACAAACTGCCCACCTCCTGTCTCCAGGAAATGTCCCTTTTCAGGTTGTTTTTTGTGTATTCTTTACCTCTAACTCTTATGAACGCCCGTTACGAATGCTACCATTAGGAATTACAGAAGCTTAAATTTAAATAGCACTTTCAACTCCTGGACAGGGAACCATTTTCTCTTGGGTGAGAAATACAGTATTGCCAGTCATAACCTGGAAAGCGAACCAGGATGACAGACCCCTTGTGAATGCCTTGGACACCACAGGACACAGCGAGGAAGCTGGAAACGAGAGAGCTTCAACTGCAAATCCAAATCCCTTTCATTCACAGCAGATGTGAGTTTCAGAAGTGCAGCCTGCAAGATTCTTGTGGGTAGTAAAGATAAGATCACTCACATAAACCACGGATTTGCCATCTGGAGTGCATGTTCTGAAACTTGTATTATCTGAGTAAAAAAAAAAATTTTTTTCTTGGCAAAATACTTCTGTCCTGTTGCCATAGCCATAATTGCATTTTCCTCTTTTTATCATGTGTGTGCTTTTTTTCAACTTGACCTATTTCTGCGACATATTTTAGAAATGGAAAGAAAATTCAAGTTGATGTAATATAGCATCTGGCTTTCTATGACAAATAAGTTATATTTATTACTTTTATATTTTCCCTTCTTTTTCCTTTAACTGTTAGTAATAGAACCCATTAGAGTATGTTCCGATTTTAAAGATTAGGTCAACATATTTTGAATTACATTTATCGAATCAAATTTGTACCCGTGAAGCAAATTATCTATTGAAGTTGCTAAGGCAACATCAGCTATCTCTGATATTAGAGGTTAAAAAATATAGAAAGTGATATTTAAATAATTTCATCAGCCAAATATTTTCTATGAAAATATTTGACAGAAATATTTGTGAAGCCTGTATTCATTGGCTTTAGTTTTGGTTTCAAGTTCATTCTATTATTTTCACCAGATACACAGCAGTTAAATTTCTCCAACTCTACTGTGGGTCAATATGTGAGTTAATATGTGTCCTTCACAGTTTAAGTCGTGCTATAAGAACAAGTACAAAATACCCTGTTTGAGGAAAAAAAATAAGGCATGGCTATAGATAGTCATATTTTAGATATTTCTCTTTCAATGATGCAAGAAAAATAAAATCTTGATGTATATACATACACACACATTCCTAATTTCTTTTTCTTTTTTCTTTTTTTTTCAATGTTTGTTTTAGAGAGAGACAGAGACAGATCATGAACAGGGGAGGGGCAGAGAGAAAGGGAGACACAGAATCCAATGCAGGCTCCAGGCTCTGAGCTGTCAGCACAGAGCCCACAGGGCCCAAATCCACAAACCCTGAGATCGTGACCTGAGCTGAAGCCAGACACTCAACCAAATGAGCCACCTAGACGTCCCCCTTCCTTTTCTTTAATGCTTATTTATTTTGACAGAGACAGAGTGTTAGCAGGGGAGGGGCAGAGAGAGATACAATCCTAATTTCTAAACAAATAAAAATTAACTCAATAGCCTCTGAACTTGACCAACAAAAATAAAGATCTCAGGGAATAAAAATAACAAAACAATAAAAGTGTTTCACCACTTAAGCCAGGAGTGTTTAAAGAATTTTTTTTGTCTTTTAATATATTCACTAAGTTATTTGATATTGTGTTGTGGAGAATGAATTAAAAGGTCTGGGTTGTATTTAAAATAAGCCCTGCATTTTATATTTTTTATATATGTACTCATTTGAAGAGAAAATACTTTAGCATAGACTTATAATTTAAAAAACTCAAATTTCAGATTCCAATTATGTTAACAAAGAGAATCTAACAAATTATATATGTGGGAATATTGTTTCTTTGAAAACTCCCAAGGTTTGTTTTTTTTTTTGTGCAGATGGAGTTAATCATTACATAATGAGAGTTGGACCAATAATTTTATTTATTTACTTACTTATTTATTTACTTAATTATTTTTTAAAACATTTATTTATTTTGAGAGAGACAGACAGAGTTCAAACAGGGGAGGGGCAGAGAGAGACGGAGACACAGAAACCGCAGCAAGCTCCAGGCTCTGAGCTGTCAGCACAGAGCCTGATGTGGGGCTCGAGCCCACAAACTGTGAGATCATGACCTGAGCCAAAGTCTGACGCTCAACCAACTGAACCAAGCGCCCTTTATTGACTTTATTTTTTATTTTTTTTATTTTTTATTTAATTAAAAAAATTTTTTTAATGTTTTATTTATTTTTGATACAGAGAGAGACAGAGCATGAGAGGGGTGGGGCAGAGAGAGAAGGAGACACAGAACCAGAAGCAGGCTCCAGGCTCTGAGCTAGCTGTCAGCACAGAGCCCGATGAGGGGCCTGAACCCACAAACGTGAGATCTGACCTGAGCCGAAGCCGGAGGCTTAACCAACTGAGCCACCCAGGCGCCCCTGACTTTATTTTTTAAGTTCCATTGATATTGGTAAGATATTGTCAGCAAAAATTTTAGTAATGTTTTGTTTTATAATACTAAGCAATAATGGAAACTCAATAATTATTGTATCTACTTTCATTAGAACTAAGTCCCCGGATGTTTAAATAAACATTTTTATTTAATTCTTAGAGAAATTCTCCAAGGTAGTTATTAACCTTATTTTACAAATGAGAAAACTAAATATAAGCAGAAGCTAAGTAACTAGCTAGAGTCATGCAGTTCACGAAGCAACCCCAAGACTGATTTCAAAGCCTGTGCTTTTATCACGAAACTGTCTTTCCTGTAAGTTAAATGCTTATTTTCTGCCAGTGCCAACTATTTTAGTGTTAATTTTAGGTTATCTTGCATTTGCTTATAGTCTCTTTTCTACATGGATCAGTCAGGAGACACTAGAACTTGGCGTGGTAACAATTTTAACTCTGAAATATCCAGGCTTAAACATAACAGAGGCTTATTTCTTAGTGGCCCACATGTGCTGTTGGATTGCTGGTGTGAGCTCTGCTCCACAGGTCACTAAATGGCCCCCGTGTGACAGAGGCACCACCACATGGAAACTCCGAGGTGCCACATAAGAGGGAGAAAGATAAGATGGAGAGAAAAGATGGAGCACGGCACAGACTTTTCAGTTCTTTACCCTAGAATGGCACAAGTCATTTCTGTTCACACCTAACTCCTAGAGGCCCCCTTAACTACACGGTCTCAGGGAAGAGCAGGTTTACACAGGGGAAAAAGGAAAGACTGTTTATTCGTGAACACCAGTAATGTGTATTATAGCCTTCTTATTATATGCTAACTGATTAACATTAAGAAGTATTTTAGAGGCACTTGGATGACTCACTCAGTTAAGCAAACAACTCTTAATTTAGGCTCAGGTCATTATCTCACTTTTGCGAGTTCTAGCCCCACATCAGGCTCCTTAGCAGACATTACAGAGCCTGCTTGGGACTCTCTCTCTCCCTCTTTCTGCTGCTCCTGTCCTCACTTGCTCTCTCACTCTCTCTCTCTTTCAAAATAATTAAACTTAACTTTAAAAAAAAAAGAAGTATCTCAGGTATTCATTGATATAACTAAAAAAAAGAATTCCTTCCAAACTATTTAAGGAAAAGCACCTAGAAAATATAACAAATGATAGAATATGAAAGAAGCAGTGAGGAAATGTAAAAACAAACAAATATGCAAAAAAAAAAAAAAAGGGTTAGACAGGGAAATAAATCCAAACATAATCCTAAGAAGATATTGATTATAAAATAACATAAAGCCAGAATTAACTGCAAAAAAAAAAAAAGGTATTGGATCAATTATAAAAATACCCACAATTACAATACACGCTATGTGAATAAGTCACACTTCAATCTAGTGAGTTAAAGTATGAGTAATTCTATAGGAGTCAAATACAGAAAAAACAGGGCAATGAAATCAAAGATGTGCACAGAGTAACAAGTATTGTCTTAAATTCATTACAAAATATGAAAGTATTTTCACTAGGAAAGATTGCTAAAATGTATGTGATGACCATGATTTAACAAAGGTATTAATGAATTTTGGAATAACAGGGAAAAAATAAATCACAAAAATTCTGGGGAATTTACCTCTTGGAAAACAGCAAGCAGTAGCAGCAGAAATAATTGCTAGGGCAAGAATGAATTTGATAATTCGAATAAAGAAAAAACCCACACACATCCTCCGAATCAATAAGAAAGTTAAGTTATAAAAAATGTTAAAAAAATTAAAAAGAAATTAGGACTCACTCATACTTTTCTCAACTAATTAATAATGTCTGAAATTCAAGGTAAAATGTCATTGTTGGTGAAGTATAAATTATGTGTTTTGACCCAAGAAGAGAATCATCTCTAGAGTCGAATAACTGTACAATACATTCAGAAAATTGTTAAAAGATATCTTTGAACAGTATTTCAAATCTAGATAATTTCAAGTGTGAATTTTTGAAAACATCAATAGGAACTGAAACATTCTGTTATTTAAACTGTGTCTGATCTCAGAAAGAGAAGGGAATCTTTCCAATTATTTTGCACAGTGAGAATGACATATATACACTGGATACTGACAAAACATAGAATTTAATAAAGGCAAATTTGCCTATGAATATTGGTGCAGAATTGTGAGACATTCCAAAACTATTAATATAATAAATATTTATATAAATGAATATTTAAATATTACACAAATATTATTTATATTTAATAAATATAAAATATAATAAGATGTTTTACAATTTTGCATTTGCAACTGATTTAGCTTTTGGATGAAGGGACAGTTTATTTTCACAAATTTATTAATATGATTAATTGTATTAGGAAGTTACAAGACAGGTCATATGATCTTATCAACTGACACTGAAAAGTATTTGCTAAAACTTAGTGCCTACTTCTTTTTAAAAGCCATGAAGAAAATAGAAATAGGAGGGTACTTTCTTGCATGCTAAATCTTATTATGTTTAAAAAGAGCACTATATAAGCGTCAAATACAAATGATGATATACATCTCATAGTTTGCAAAATGCTTTAAAGTATGAAAGTATTCTATTAAAGTCAGGAATTAGAAATACAAAGAGGCTTGCTGCCACTCCTGTGATTTAATATTGTCATACAAATGCTAAAGAAGTTAGAGAAGAAAATAAAATATGTGACTAATAGAAAAGAAAATGAAGATAAATGAATGTCTATAAATGACATCATTGTGTCATCTTGGCTTATAAATGCCAAAAAATTAACTGAAAAACCAACAGAAGCAGTAAGAGAGCTCAGAAAATTGCAAATACTCTAAATAATCTAAATAAGTTGCACAATACTCTAAAAATCTAATAATAGCCAGGTAGAAAGAAAATAAAGGAAAAAAAGATGCTTATCTATAAAAATAAAAAGATATATTTCCAAGGGGAAAAACTTTAAATAAATGTATAACATGCATAAATATATACAAGGTATAGACTTTATTAATAGGTATAAAAGGAGATTTCAATAAAAACAAAGATATCCTTTTATTCTTCATTGAGTCACTCAAAAGACGTTGACTCTCTTAAATTAACCTAAAAATCCCATGCAATCCCACCAGGATGTTTTAAACTCTATTAAAATAATTCTAAAATTCTCTAGAAGACCAATCATGGGGAAATTTTGAAATATAACAGTAAGGTACTATGTAGTAATAAAGCAGTGTGGTGCTGGTCCATAATGGGCAAATCAATAGAAAGACCAGGTGTAAGAGGTAAAGTTTAGTCTGTGTGGGATAAATTTATCCTAAAGTATATAATAAAAATGGCACTTCAAATCAGTGGCAGATAGATTATTCAATAAATAACAGTGAGATAAGTACCTAGTATAATAGAAAAAATAGTCTATAACAGCATGTGCCTAAAGCCTATTGATTTGGCTTTCCAGGGGTTTTTCTTCCCCAATCTTTCCTGTTCTTCCTTTGTTTTGTTTTTAAGGTTTATTTATCATTGAGAGTCAGAGAGAAACAGAGCATGATCAGAGAGAGGGGAGACACAGAATGCGAAGCAGGCTCCAAGCTGTCAGCACAGAACCCGAAGCCGGGCTCAAACTCACAAACCATGAGATCATGACCTGAGCAGAAGTCAGATGCTCAGTGGACTGAGCCACCCAGGTGCTCCCCCCTTCTTCATTTATGTTACTACCAGTATGTAGGTGAATCTATCATCATTTCTCTCTAGAACTATTGAAATAGTCTTTCAAGTCCTCCCCTGAATTCCATTTTTCTGTTTTAACTTATATTTAAATAAACATCAAAATGAACAATTCAGAATTTTAAAAGATAGAAATTCAAAGGAAGAAATTTATGTTCATAAAATTTATGTTCATAGGAATTTTCAAAACAGTTTTCTGAGACATTTTAGTCATTCTGTAATTTTTTTGTGGTGTATTATAAGGAGAGTTTTTTTTAACAACATCTCATTTATTAAATTATTTCAGACCTAAAGTGAAATTTCAAAATGTGAGATAGAAAGTCTTCGATGCTAAAATATTGTCCTCTGATTTCACAATAAAAAATAAACTTTGGTGTGAATAATATTTAATAGTAAATGATACAGAAGCATTTACCTTGGTTTGGAAAAAATTATATGCTATTTTTGGGAGTAGGTTTTTCTTTGTAATAATTACATTTTAGATAGGGTCACATTAAAATTTATTGAATTTTCTAAGTGAAGGGCTAGATTTTGAAACTCACAAAGTATGGTCAACCAGCTGTTTCATTTCCTGGGAACTTTTATGGAATTCAGAATCCCAAGCAATACCCCAGAACAATGAATCAGAATTTGAATTTTTATAAAATCCTCACTATATTCTTGAGAACATTAAGAATTAAATGATAATTTAATTTTTAATTAATTTAAGATTGCCTTCTGGGATAATTCCAGTTTAATCTGCTATTTGATATTTTCTTTCTACAACACACAAAGTCACAAAGTAGTCTCATACCCAGGTGCCTTTCTGCCCGCCTCTTTTCTACTCTATCCTTTCACCAAATTTAGACATTTACATTCATAATAGATAATGAGAATTGACAGAGAGTTCCCCCTCTTCTTCTATCATATCAAGTTTTATCAAGGATCAGCTGTAATCATCCTGAATACAAATATTAATATCATGAGAAGTAGTATATTTTTCTTCTTTGTAGAGAAACTATGCAGGCATATGTTGGAAATATTGCAGGATTAGTTCCAGATCATCACAATAAAGAGAATATTAAAATAAATCAAGAGAAATAAATTTTTTGGTTTTCCAGTGCATGCAAACATTGTGTTTCCACTACACTGTAGTCTATTAAGTATGCAATACCTTTTTGTTTAAAAAATGTACATGTCTTAATTTAAAATCTTTTTATTCATAAAAAGTGCTAAATGTCATGTGAGCTTTCAACAAGTTATAATCTTTTTGCTGATGGAGGGTTTTGCCTTGATGTTGGCAGCTGCTGACAGATCAGGGTATGGCTGCTGAAGGGTGGGGAGCCTGTGGCAGTTTCTTAAAATAAGACTACAATGAAGTCGGCTGCATTGATTGACTCTTCCCTTCATGAACGATTTTTCTGGAGCATATGAGGCTGTTGGCTAGCATTTTACCCACAACAGAACTTCTTTCAATATTGGGGTCAACCCTCGCAAACCCTGTTGCTGTTTTATGAGCAAAGTTTATGTCACATTCTAAATCTGTTGTCGTTGTTTCAACAATCTTCACAGCATCTTGACCAGGAGGAGAGTTCATCTCAAGAAGCCATTTTTCTTTCCTCATCCATGAAAAGCAATTCCTCATCGGCAAAAGATTTATCATGAGATTGCAGCCAGTCAGTCCCGTCTTCAGGCTCCACTTCTGCTTCTAGTTCTCTGGCTGTTTCCACATCTCAGTTACTACCTCCACGGAAGACTTGAGCCCCTCCAGTGAAATCGATTTCTCTCAAACTCCTGTTCGTGTTGATATTTTGACTCCTTCCCACAAATCATGAATGTTCTTTCTTTATTTTTAAAAATTTTAAATGTTTATTTTTAAGAGAGAGAGAGAGTGCAATGGGGGAGGGATAGAGAGAGGGAGACTCAGTATTCGAAGCAGGTTCCAGGCTCTGGCTGTCAGCACAATGCCGGATGTGACGCTTGAACTCACAAACCATGAGATCATAACCTGAGACGAAGTCGGACGCTAACTGGCTGAGCCATGCAGGTGCCCCAAATCATGAATGTTCTTCAATGACATTTAGAATGATGAATCATTTCCAGAAGACTTTTAGTTGATTTTGCCCAGATCCATCATTATTTATGGCAGCTGTTGCCTTACAAAATGTATTTCTCAAACAAAAAGACTGGCAAGTCAAAATTAGTCCTTGATCCATGGACTGCAGAATTGATGCTGTGTTAGTAGGCATGAAAACAACATTAATCTTACTGTCTATCTCCATCACAGCTCTGGGGTGAGCAGGTGCACTGTCAATGAGTAGTCATATGCTGAAAGAAAGTTTTTTTTCTGAGCAGGAGTTATCAACAGGGAGCTTAAAATACTCAGCAAACCATGATATAAACAGATATGTTTTCATTCAGGCATTTTGTTCCATTTATAGAAGACAGAGTAGATTTGACATAATTCTTAAGGGCCCTAGGATTTTGGGAGTGATCAGTGAGCATTAGCTTCAACCTCAAGTTACCAGCTGCACTAGCCCCTAAGAGAGTCAGCTTGTCCTTTGAAGCTTTGAAAACATTGCCTTCTCCCTTCTTAACTATGAAAGTCCTAGATGGCATCTTCCTCCAGAAGGCTGTTTTTTTCTACATTGAAAATCTGTTTATTGCAGCCACATTTATTCGTTATATTGGCTACATCTTCTGGATAACTTGCTGCAGCTTCCACATCAGTACCTGCTGCTTCACCTTGCACTTTTATTTTATGGAAACAGCATTTTACTTAAACCTCACAAACTAATCTCTTTTAGCTTCAAGCTTTCCTTCTGCAGCTTCCTCACCTCTATCAGCCTTCAGAGAATTAAAGAGAGGTAGGTCCTTGGTCTGGGTTAGGCTTTGGCTTCAGTGGATGTTTTGGCTGGTATGCTCTCTCCACACCTTTCTTCATATCAGCAGTCAGACTGTTTTGCTTTCTTATCATTCATGTGTTCACTAGAGTAGCATTTTTAATGTCCTTCAAGATTTTTTTTCTTCCATGCACCACTTGGCTGTTTGGCAAAAGACACCTAGCTTTTGACCTATCTCGGCTTCAGACAAGCTTTCCTCACTAAGCTTAATCATTTCTAGCATTTGATTGATTGATTGGTTGACTTTTTCAGTGCACAAAGATGCTTCTATTTATAGCATTGGGTCAGTACCCATGGGCAGAAAGGGCTGTACTGGGATTGTGAGGAGGGGCTGATTATATACTTTTAGTTAGTGAGGGTCAGGGATAGGCAAGTGTCTAAGGAATTTGGAAGCAAGGCTATCAGTTGAGAGATGTGTTACTCTTCCTCTCGTTTGAGCACTTTAAGGTCACTGTAGGGTTATTAATTGGTTTAATGTCAATATTGTGTCTCAGGAAATAGGGAGGCTCAAAGAGAGAGGTAGGGAAACAGATGTTAGTGGAACAATCAGAACACACAAAGCGTTTACCTGTTAAGTTCATCGTCTTACGGGGACGCGGTTCACGGCACCCCAGAGCGATTACAACAGTTACATCAAAAGTCAGTGATCACAGATCACCACGGCAAATATTATAATAATGAAAAATTGTGCAATAATGCGAGAGTTACCAAAATGCAACACAGAGACACAAGCTTAGCAAATGCTGTTGGAAAAATGGTGTTGACAGACTTGCTTGAAAGAGGGTTGCCAAAAACCTTCAATTTGTAAAAAATGCAATATCTGAAAAGTACAATAAAGGAAGTGCAATAAAAGGAGGTAAACCTCTATTTTACTTTTAATCTTTTCAAGCTATATTTTATTGCTAACTCTGGACTTTTTTCTCCCATTGCCAATGGCACTTTTTAAAAAAAGATTTTACAGTGCAAAGCATTACACAGACAGGAAAACTTTGGAACAACTTGTTTCAGTATGTCAGTGTGTCATTCCCTCTGACATCTAAATCTCTACTGGCAACTATGATTGCATGGTTTATGAATGACCTTGAATATAGCGCAAGTATGAATTATATGCCTTAAATTCTGAAAATGTTTTAAATGTGTCTTTTATATTTAAATATATATAGGTATATACATATTTTTTTCTCCTCCAGAAAACATACTTTTTTTTTCATTTCACTTTATCTCTTCACTCAGAGTAACCTTGGACTATAATTATGGGTGTGCTTTTGAGGGATAAGCAGTTTCTAATCTTTCTACTGTTGTCACAGCAGGAAATTGCTTATTGGTATCATGTATTTCATTTAAAAGCAGATGATGTACTCAATAAGATAAATCTTGACCATATGTTGGTAGCCTAAAACAATTTCATAAACAGAAAACATATTGTGAAAGTAAGGTACCTATGAAATTACCCAAGTTGCCATTATCTCAATGGTTTGCCAAAGGTAAACATAAGATGTATACATGTTCTTTTGAGCCTCAAAGTACACACTGATTTTTATTTCCATAACAATACCTCTCTTTCAACACTGGGGAGTTTTCTCAATGTGTTTTCTTAGGTTATAAAAGGGGGAGGAATCTCTTTAGGTTCCAAAGGGTAAGCTCAGATTGAGTAATTCCTGGAGGCTTAAGGACTTTCTGGAGGAAGGAAGGCAGCTAGTGTTGCAGGTCTCCAAGCTACAGGGTGGGGGCGCTGGGTAAGTCCAAGGAAGGACATGGAATCACCCACAAAGCTGTTGAAGCTTTGGAGACACATGGACAGTGAAACTTCCATGGTTACATTCTACCCACAGTTCTCCATTCATTCTTTTAGCAACTGTGTATTGAACACCTGCATTGTTCCAAGCTCCCTTCTGGGTACTAGAGACAAAGCACTGAACAAGACAGAGAAAATTGTCTGTTTTCAAAAGGCTGTTCTAGTGGAAGAAAGCACAAATAGGTGGGAAAAAATTAAATTTGTAGAATATCAGGTAATGCATGTTTTGGGAACATACGTAAAGCAGGAAAGGTGCATTAGGAGGGCTTTCTCTCAACACGGCAGTCAGTCACACTTCAATAATCTGTTCAACATTATCTTATTCTCCAAGATGCTCTCTGTTTTGTGAGATGGATGCTGACAAAATAAGATATAGAGTCCTGTGTTTCAAGATTAAATTCTTTTTTAATTTTTTGTTCATTTTCCCATTCAGCTTTAATTTTTTTTTAAGTTTATTTATTTTTTTTGCAAGAGAGAGAAAGGGAAAGAATGAATCAACATGAGCAGGGGAAGGGGAGGGGCAGAGAGAGGGAGAGAGAGAGAATTTCAAGCAGGCTCCACCTGTAAGCACAGAGCCCAAAGCCAGGTTTGAACTCATGAACTGTGAGACCATGACCTGAGCTGAAGTCAGATGCTTAACCAACTGAGCCACCTGGGTGCCTGAACTTTTACTTTTTTAAAAAAATATATGCTTGATTGTATAATGCATCTTCTCACAACACAACATAAGGGGTTACTATCTTTCCTAGTGTAAAATCCAAAATCCTTACCATGTCCTATAACGTTGCTACATGATCTGGTCTGCTGCTGACTGGCTTCATCGCCCACCATTCTCCTTGCTCATTCAGTTCTGGCCACCATGGCCTCTTTGCTGTTCCTTTTGCATGCTAGAACTTTTGCGTGGCCATTTCCTTTACCTTGAAGCTTTGTCTTCCAGGTATCTAAATGGCTTGCTCTCTTACTTAGTTTTGGTCTTTCTTCAATATGACATCTTCAGAGAAGCCTTTCTTGAGTCCCCTAACTAAAATATATACCCTCAATCCCATAAATCTGTTCTTTCTTACTTGGTCACAATTCTATTCATCAACAGAGACTGAATATTTATATCTGTAAAGTGGATAATCCATGTCAAACCTCTCCATGTAAGTGACACTTATGCTGAGAATAAAATGACACAGATAGATTCAGTCTTGTGAATGGCAGGAGAAATGCTTCCCAGGCAATTGGAAATTGATGTAAAAAGTCTGAATCTGACAGTTTTGAATTGCAAAAAAGGTCAGTGTGACTGGAGCAAGTAGGAAAAGGGGCAGTAAGTTTTTAGATGAGGTTACAAAGGTGGGCAAGGGCCAGACCAAGTAAGACCTTTGGTTTGCAGTGAACAGTTCAGGTGTTATTGTATATCTGGTGAGAGAACATCACTGAATTGTAAGCAAGATGGAGGTCTGTTTAAAGAATCGCTTTAGCTACTGTATAGTGCCCTTTCCAGAGATGAAAAAGACTAGATGAGGGATTTGCTCAAGGGGGTAAAATGTTGTCTTAGTATCTAAACAAACTGAAAGATATCAATTAAACAAGAAGCATTTATTATCTTCTGTATGTCTTCATTATGTAAAGTACCAGAGGGAAACCTTATATATCCTTACATAGATCTCCTCACATAAAGATGTGGTAGACCTATTTCTTTCTCTATGAAGATGCAATCTAACTAGCAATACTAGTAAAGTCATAAATTGACCATAGGGCATTTAAGTGCTAAACTTGATGACCTTGCCAATAAGAATTGGGAAAGGAGATGATCAATGTGAATGTTAATTGTCAAATAATAATTCATGATCATTTGCTAGATTCTTTTCTAGTTTAATTACTGTCAACTGTAAACTCATTCATTGTTATTGAAAGACAATAATGAGAAAAATAGACATAGTTCTGCTCTTCAAGGAGTTTACAGTTTAATAAATAATAGAATTAAAATATTTCCTCAAAAATCCATGAGTTATGGGCACCTGTGTGGTCAGCCGGTTAAGCGTCCAACTTCAGCTCAGGTCATGATCTCACACTTTGTGAGTCCAAGTCCCGTGTCGGGCTCTGTGCTGACAGCTCAGAGCCTGGAGCCTACTTCAAATTCTGTGTCTCCCTCTCTCTCTGTCCCTCCTTTACTCACACTCCATTTCTCTCTCTCAAAAATAAGTAAACATTAAAATTCTTTTTTAAAAAATCCATGAAAAATGCCTTAATGATTATTATGAATGAATACTCCAAGGTGCTAAGAAAACATTTGAGGTGGCTGATTTAATCTGTGCTATCACGTAAAACTTCTGTGCTCCAGTATTATTTACACTGAATCTGAATGATGAACTGGAAGAGATGATGGAGAGAGGAGTGGAGGGAATATCACTGAATGCACAGAAATATGCATGAAGCCCCTTGAGAAATGGAGAGAAAGCCATTGTGACCAAAGGGCAGAGATGCTTCAGTAGAGAAGGAGAAGTCCAGTAGAGGTCAGCCGAACATGTCCTTATAAGTCATATTAAAAGCAATGAAAAGCATTGAAAGATTCTAAACTGGGAATGCCATGATCAGATTCTTGTATTTTAAAGATCCTTCTGGTTCTGATGTTTGCAATAGGTTTGGGTAAAAGCAGGGCAGGCTGGCTGGCTGTAGGAGGTTCTTCTTTTGTTTTTTGAAGGTTTTTATAGTGTCCTCTTTATATGGAAATTTTGTATACACATCGAGTTAAAGAAGGCTAAAGTTTAAACTGGAATAGATTGCTGGTAATGGGGCCATGGGGAGTATGTAAATGCAAGATTACAGAGGTAGATGGATGAATAGATAGGTTAAAATCACCCAGATTCTGTGGAAAATTACAGGACGGCTTGAAGAAGATGGGAGTGTCAAAGATGACCAGTGGGTGTCTATGCAATCAACAGATGATGGCACCCTTCACTAAGACAGGGCACTGCGTAATATCGTGTGGGTTTCTAAGACAATATATTACTCTAGTCTCTTGGTGGTAAGCTTGCAAAGTCAAATGAAGGTTTAAAGATCACATTGTATTACAGGTATTGCTAATTTTTTAATGTGTTTATCTCATTTTTGAGAGAGGGAGACAGAGTGTGAGTGGGGGAGGGGTAGAGAGAGAGAGGGAGACACAGAACCTAAAACAGGCTCCAGGTTCTGAGCTGTCAGCCCAGAGTATGAAGCGGGGCTTGAACCCACAAACTGTGAGATCACGACCTGAGCTGAAATCAAACTCTTAACTGACTGAGCCACCCTGGCACCCTAGGTATTGCTTATTTTTAAAGGTTTATGTTTTAGATACAGTTTTTGCTTTTAAGCCACATTTTCTATAAACAGAAACTCTTTTTAGTACTTGGTTGACTTCATATACTTATTTGATGTGTTTAGCAAGTTAATCTTGTTAATTTTCCTCACAAATACATATTTATCAATACCTTCTTACCATGAAGGCCTTCTTCTTATGTAATAATTATAATTAATGACAGCCAAGGGCTTGTTGGGTTTGGTTTTTTTTTTTTGGGTTTTTTTTTTTTTTGGCCTTAAATCTAATCTTTTCTTCTCACTCTGTAAGCCATCTGTATCCATGGAGTGCAAAAGGAAAATTTTATTCAATGAGTGGCACACTTTTACCACTTTTGTACATTCATTTCCAGATGATGAAAATTTAAGGATGCTGAGATTCTTCTCATCTCACTTTTTCACATTATTTCCTGATAGCATATCTTTCTTCTAAGTGAAAGTCACAGTGGCATTTAGTACATTCACAGTGTTGTACAAACATCACCTCTATCTGTTATGCCCAGATCACGATATCATCCCCAAAACCAGAGACCACCAGGGAGACTGAGTCACGCATGCAAAAGCAAAGGGCTTTATTATTATTACGGGCTTACGCTCGCCGGGCCTAAACTCGTGCTCACAGACTTTACCAGCACAGTGGATCCATGCTGAGACCCCGAACAAGGGCTGAGCAGGGTTTTTATGGGTTTTGGGAAGGGGGAGTTACAGGAAATTGTGACACAGGTACAGGGATCCAATCATTATTGCATAACATCATTGGCAGCAACTTTAACCATACACATTGCTTAGAGTGTTCTTTACTTTTGGAGGGACCCAATCACAACATTTAGAGTGTTAACCAATTACAGAATGGACCCAGGATCCAGGACCCTCATGTAGGGTGTAACTAGCCTTAAGCAATAAGTGATTATCTATAGCTTCTATCCCTAGGCCTGCCCTTAGGAGTGCTAAGCATTTTAGCTGGCCGCTTCTGATTGGGTGTTACTAGGGAGGTCCCTGGTTGAGCAATCTATGCCCTTTTATTGTCTAATGATTCTGAGAAACAGACACTTAGACCTCCAAGGTCAGAGGGGAAACTTGAAGCCTGTCATGGAGTCAGTTTGGTTCAGACTTGCATCCTTTCATATCAACTTCCAAAACATTTTCATCAACACCCCCTCCCCCAGAAAGCCTGATAGACATTAAGCAGTTACTCTCCATTTCTTCTCCCGACCAGCCCGTGGGACCCACTAATCTGCTTTCTGTTGATAGCATGTTATTTTAATAGTTCTTATTAACACTCACCTTTTGTAAAAAAATATTCTCCAAAAAAGGAGAAATAATGTCAGAAGAAAAAATTGCTCAAGAGATAGAAGGGTCAGACAACCGCATTTTGCAATTAAGTGACTAAAATGGTCAGATAAGGAAAACCAAAATCAAATAGCTTCCAAAATACTTCACACAATTATCAATTTGATGAGAGATACAAAACTATAATTAATGAAACTTTTGAATGCATTCTAGCTGTACTTTTTTCTGTAATTAGAGTTATCTATTTTAGAAATCAGAAAATAAAGAAGAATACTAATGCAAAGTTGCAGACATTGGATTTCTGGATCAACAAATGTGATTTCTAAACAAAATACTGATCATATTCTTTAATCTGTGAAAAGTGCAAATTTCTTCTGCATGATCTGCTATCCTGCCCACGTGAGCCAGGCAGTATATGCTCTGCAAGCTTAGATCATCTTTTTTGTTCCTTTAACTCCAGACCTAGGAAAAGGCCTGAACAATTTCCTTTCTACCTCCTGGAAGCTGAAGTCATGGCAAGAAACAGAGGTTGAGGCAGTGGACCCTGTAAACCTGCTTCAACAATGCAACTGCGTTTGTTTGTTTTTCTTCCTGGTTTCAGCTTCAGGTTTAGCTTAAAGATAGGGCTCTCCTGCTAAAAATAGTCAAAATCATAAGGGAGAGGAGAGTGGCAGAAGTTTTCAGGATAGAAAAAGTGATTGAAACAGGCCTTGGAAAACACAGGAATTGAAGGATAGCAAGAAAGGGAAATACAACTCCAGGCAAAAGGAAGAGTATGAAAATTAATCAAGCAGATGTAGAGATAGAAAGAACTTTCCAACAATATCCTCTATTCACAATCTCCATCTTTTGACATTTTATCAATACTTTTCCTTCTCAAGAACAATACCTAGAGTCAAGGGGAAGAAAAGTGAGTAGGGCCTGGAATCAGAAAGCCAGGGTTTAATTACGGTTGTGCTCTGTAATGGGTGTGATATTTGACAAATTATTTACCCCTATAAACCTCACTTTTCTTTTTAAAAAAGTGTTTAATGTATATTTATTTTTGAGAGAGAGAGGTACCATGAGCAGGAGATGGAGAGAGAGAGAGAGAGAGAGAGGGAGACCCAGAATCTCAAGCAGACTCCAGGCTCTGAGCTGTCAACACAGAGCCCGACATGGGGCTCAAACCCACAAACCATGAGATCATGACCTGAGCTGAAGTCGGACACTAAATTGACTGAGCCACCCAGGTGCTCCAAGCCAATAATTTTTAATAGCACACTAATACTCGCACGACTTAGGTTTAACAGGTTGTGGAGGACACAATCATAGATACATGGAAGCCATAAGCTAATGTGTTGAGGTTGTTTCACGTAGTTATTCAAATTTCGAAATATGACAACTTTTATAAAGGTTGCTCCTTCTTATCCCTAAATACTTATTTTACTGTTTAGTGTTTTGCAAAGGCGAACAAGAAAAAGATTCTTCTGTTGTTTCTTTTTCTATCTTTCACACAGATCTGGTACAATCCAAAAGCTTTGATCCAGGCCTAGCTTAAACGCCACACATACCCAAAACCTGTGATCTTCCAAAGTTGTTCCAGGTTCAGGGAAAAGCTGCAGTGAAGAACATTATTTTGGACACAGCTTAAAAAACTGCAAGTAGTTCTGTTGTTATAAAGCAGAGTCACCTTGTTTGCCCTTCATTTTAAAAGAGGCCTGTGATGGTCTTAGAAGTTATTTTCCATAGCTGCTCGGCACTCATTGGCATTCATCCGGCCACCTCATCTCAGGATTCGCCCCTGAGACGTCTGTGTTACAGGAAACCATGCTTCCAAAAAATGGCCGTTTCCCAAATTTCACTAAAATGACTCAGTGACTGCCTGGGTTTTCTGACTTTGTCACCAAACGACTCTCATTTCTCTACAACCTCCCTTTTAGTGAAAATTGGAGCAGCAAATATTCCATTTCTAGTCCCCCTGCTTGCCAAGTAATTTTTTTGAATAGACAGTTACTACTCCAGGTACTCCATAATTTTTCCAGGAAACACAATCATAGATGACAGAGGCATACATATAGGAGTGGAGAGGGGGGAAGTTGGGATATAAAAATAAGAATCAAGATAGAGATACAGATCAGTAGAAGAATCAGTATAGGTATGCAAACTTCTATTTCGGTGTTTCCCATAGAAAAACCACCACAGAAAATTAATCCATTTGCCAATAAATGCAGCACCCAAAACTTGATGAAAACACCACTGGAAATATGGAATAAACTTTCTGATCTTTGAAAGGGCTTGTGAGTAATAAAAGCCAATATTATGGTAAATTATCTTCATGTGTATAGCCTGTGCATATTACTGAATCTATTTACTTGTCCTAAAGACTTCTAGTTAGAAAGAAAGCATAGGATTAGAGCAAAAAGATAAATTTAAGCATAATTATATGATTTTGATCAATCATTTAAATTTTCACTGATTCTTAGTCCTTTATTTTTATTTTTAAGCATCTATAAATTTAGCATCATATCTGTGCATAAATGATATATATAAATATACACATACATCTCATAGGATTGATGTAAGAATCAAATGGGTTACAGATGCAAAAGCCTTTTGAAATCACCAAAGTACTTAAATAAATATTTTGTCTGTTTATTATCACCTTAAAAAAAACCTAACAAATGCCCTTAAGAAAAGGATAGAATTGTCAGAACTTAGAAGGGTAAAAATATTACAGTGTCTTCTGGATTTGATTGTATAACTTGTGCACGATTTGTTTTAGTTCTTTCTAACATATTTCAGTTAAATTAAGCCTTCTTAAACTAAGGTGCTTTAAAAAAAGGGAGAGATCTATTTATCTTTCTCTTGTGGACAGAATAAGAAAGATAAAAGACAAGCCTCCTGATGAATTATTCTTCACATTAACTGCATCAGAAACAGTAATTTATCTTAATACTTCCAGGTAGTATATATTATTGTTCAATAGTTATTCACTCCCTGCCTACACCCAAGACCTCTATGGGGAGAGCATTTCCTTAACCTTCAAATGTTGCCATGGTACTTGTTCCATCCAATTGGTGGGAGTCAGAGTGTGCCAGTTCCAAAATTAGTCCTTAAGAGAAAACAGTTCTTACATTGGCCTCTCTGGGAGCTGATCTTCAATATGAGAATCATATGCCCAGGTGTTTGCTGCACTTCCTGTTTGGGCTCAGAGTGTGACACACGGAGCACAGCACCTTCCCCAGTCTCTTTGCTACCTGAGAGCAGAGTGGCTGTGGCCGTATGCTGCTGACTTGTAGGGTGTCTGTTAGGCTACATTGTTAGGGCAACAGCTAATCATTATAGCTGGTTACTACCAGCACTTACTAAGGAATCTTTTGGGGATTATGAGACCCAAATGGGCCTGCTGATTCCTTCTCCCCAGTCTAGATTTTGGAGAGGGATGGGAGGGAAATTTTGAGTCTCCAGAGTAGAACATCAGTACGTAGATCACTTATCTTATTGGGGAGCAAGAGGTAAAGAACAACAAAAAAAAACCAAATGTTCCCAGTTTAGAATTTGAAGTAACTAAAAGCCACTGAATTGAGGAAAAAAACCACCAGGTAAAACATCAGGTCACCCTCTGTGGGGAGGAATAAGGGGTGGAGCAAGAAGCTATTAGTGTTTAGGGACCATCATTCTTTCTGGAAACTAGAAAATTAGAGATGAAAAGTATGCAACACACACATGCATTTTGTGTCCCTAATTCATGGACTTGACTATTCAGCCCTTGGCCAAGCAAACTGTGGCTGTGTACCCTGGAGATGGAAGTCAGCAGTTTATCAGGCAGTCTTGCTTTTAGCAGGGTTCAGGCCACGCTACCCCAAAATATGGCACATCGGCATAATGAAGACGTCAAGCTGAAGGATTGTGGGAAATGGCAATTGCACGAAAGATTTTTCTGCCCTTCTCCTGAAGCAAGTTGGGAGAGATGCCCCCTTTGTACTTGGAGGAAAGGAGAATCCCTATCTCTGAGGATGGAGGGGCCCCTAGAGGAAGGGACAGGCTTTGCTGTTTCTCCAATTTACTCCCCTTCGCTCAGACCCCTGTTTGTCCTACCACATTTTTTCACGACTCGCCACTCTTGGTTAAACCAGCATTAAAACAGGTTTCTTCAGGGCTTCGTTTCCTTAGGAAGTCTCTCTTGGTTCATAAAACTTATATTAAATAAATATGTATGCTCTTCTCTTATTCATCTGTCCTTTGGTACAGGGCCCCTAGCTATGCACTTATGAAAGGTACTAGAAAAATATTTCTCCTTTCTCATACTTTCATCTTCATACAGCCATTCGCTGCATGTAAACACTGCCCTTCCCTGGGTCTTTCTGGTGGGCAGTAGAGATTTTGTCCAGGAAGACTCTAAAATGAGTCACTAATTGACATTAATTTCTCTGCACCCAAGG
>NC_043707.1:60130864-60132340 GCF_006229205.1 Suricata suricatta
GCTCAATGGTGTCTGGGTGAAGGGGAGTGGATGAAGGAAAATCTTGATTTTAACCTTATTTCACACGAGTGTGCCAGAGACAATGATCAGTGACCTAAAATTTATTTGGGAAAAATCTCTCAGAGAGGGACTCATTTGGGCAATTCTCATCTTTTAAAAAAAAGTCTTCCTTTGTGCAAAATCCTTTAACTTCCATTTTGCCTTTGAACACCATGTTTCTGGTACCATCAGATGCATGGACGGTGAGTTCTACCTATACAATCTCTCGTGAGCATCGACGGTCAGATGGCATCGTGGCTCTTGCCCTGCCTTATGCCAGGGATTGCTTGAACCTCTAAAATTATCTATAGGAAGGTTCTCTCTTCATTCCTACTTTTGGCCAAATGGAGAAATCCCCTCCATGGATCCTGGAACCACGGCTGCTGTGAATGCTTTTGCAGCTTGTATCCCTGAGGCTGAGAAGGGCCAAGACCTCTACCCCAGGCCAAACTAGGTTGTATGCAAATTGGATTTGAGAAACCTAAACCTTGGCGAAAGCTGACATAATTAAGGGATCAAGACCAATTAGAGACCGCAGAGCAAGACTGACTCTGGAGCCTCTAAACCCAAGATTTGTGCCTGCGCAGGGCCACAGATGCGGAATGGGATCTGAGCAGGTTTCTAACGCTGCCTCTCTAGGCCCAGCACCAGCAAGTTAAAGCCAGAAACTCACCGGATCACAGGAATCGCTGCCAGTTTGCAATTAAAAGTAGCAAATATTATGTTGCCTATCAATGCCTGAAAACAATTGAATCCCAAATCAGCGTACCCTGCAATGACAGGCCAAGCTGTTCCCAAGTAGCTCAGAATCAAGTTGCAACAGCCAAGGCCTGTGAGGCCTTCCTTCTGTTTGGTTAAGGCCACTTACCTCTGGGCCAACCTGGTATAACCTCTAAAGGCACCAAGGTCGCAAGCCTGCATGGCTCAGGCACTTAATGCCTACAGCTTAAGGCCACTGGCTCAGAGCCGTGGGTGAACCTGTAAAAATATGTCGAGATACACACCAGCACCTACTAGGGTCAGAAACCCACAGAGTCTACACCTAGTCAAGCAACAGCCAAGCTTGAAGACACCACTCTACCTGGACTAGATGTCTGCATTTTTTTTTAAGCTAAATGCCAGACCTTGTTGATCTTTCAGAGATTTTGGCCCATGTACCAAGACACTGCTTATTTATGAGACGGCACAGGTTTTCTACCACTGAACACCATATCACCTTTCCACACGGCCTCAGATCGGAAAGCCTTATCCCAGAAAGCCTGGCCAGACAGCGATGCCTGCCAGACAGCGGAGAGACCTAGTATTTAGTACTAGTGCACTGCATGTTAGACTACAGGGGTGGGGGGCGGCGGGAGGGAGAGAGAGACAGGCAGAGCTAAGCCCAGGTCTTCCTGCCCAGCCCACTGATGGAGGAGAGGAGCTGCCTGAGCAGAGTTC
>NC_043707.1:60132440-60190781 GCF_006229205.1 Suricata suricatta
AAAAAAATATCATTTTATGATGTTTTGAGAACTTAAACTCCTTCTTTTAAAAACTCATCAAGAGGCTGTGACCATAGAAGATGTCCTTCAGCAATGTAATATCTTTATTTTGCTCTAAGTCAAAATATGATGGGAAACCTACCCATAAAACATTTATATGGTGCATATAAATAGGCTGTTAGCAATAGAAACAGGTTTCCCTGTCAACAGAAATTTATTAACATGGCAAATAGATAAAATAACATATAAAATGAACCATAATCCTGTGTCATTTTCATTTCAACAGTCATTTCCAGAAGAAATTTTGCCATCATTGCATTTAAATGTTTATTTATACTTAGAGTTGAATATTTATAGTTGTTTTTAATAAAGAGGGGTCTGCAGAATCATCAAATATTTTTTAAATGATTTTCCAGGGAAATATATACAGAGCAGCACACTTTGAAGGGAAAGTAATTCTAAAAATAAATAAATCACAGGCACCCTGTGAATATGATAGAAAAGATATCGATGCCATTGTTGAATAACAGACTAGCCATCAGTCATTAGGAAGTTACTATTGCTAATATGTTATATATTATAGTTAATATATGACCATATATGTTATCCTTATATGATTAACTACAAGCATAGATCTTAATACTAATATTCCATAAACATTTAATTTGAAATAAACCTTTCTAGATCCTATTAAAAATAAATTTGAAAACTAAATTGTAAGCCCTCTTTGGAAAACTTGGTTAAGATTCATTAACACTAATAAAAGCTAATATTTATTGAGAATTCACTATGCATCAGGCATCATTCAAATCAATGTACACATGTTACCTCATTATTTGATCTTTATTATGACCTAGGCGGAAGTCCTATTATTACTGTCTGATTAAAAAAAAGGGATCTAAAGCTCACATTAATCCATGCATGACAAGGCCTGTGTTACCAAAGTCAGCAAGTGGCAGAGTTGGAACTTGGAATCTGTTTTGACTGTCACAGTAGATTTTAACCACTGTGCTCTATTCTGTAAACCAAACTGTTAATGTAAGAAACAGATCTGGCTGAAATCTTGATCTGGAGATGGTTAAAAATACATTTGAATGTGGATACATTTTGGCATGGTATCACTTTATAGCTCTTTGCATTTTTGCATATTTCAATCTCTCTATTGCCTGATTACTCAGATGATTTTGCTTGGTACAATTAGTTCATCTTCCTGGCCACAGACAACTATTGATTTCGAGACTTCTGTTCTGTCACATCAAAGAGGTCCAAAAGAATAGTAAATGTTGGAGTCTAGGAGGGAATATGAAAGGGCCTAGGATCAAAAAGACTAGTTGAAAATTCAGCTCAAGTATCACTTTAAGGCTCAAAATAACGTCTGAGTCTATATCTATGTGTGTATTTATCTATTAGCATTTCCATCTAAATTGGGATTTAGTGTAGACCTCGTTTAGTTTTGACAATAGCAGCAATGTTTGTATGCAGATACCTCAATTTGGGATTACAGCAAATGAAACTGATTTAGAGGACACATAGGCATTTTGTGATCTGGATTAGGAGACATCTGGTAGGGAGCAACTGAATAAAAGCACTATAATAAGAAATGCAAGTATAATTTGAGATATAGAGCTTTATAATAGAAAAGGCCTAGGCTTTGGTGTCAGGATGACCTAAATAAAAATCTCAGGGTTTCTATTTAATAATTCTAACCTCTGGGAAACACCTTAACCATTCTGCTATACTTTTGGCCTATAGAGGGGTGAGAATAGCAGAACATTCCTTTTCTTCTAGGAAGAGTTTATGGCATGCTGAAATTTAGTTCATTTAATTTGTTGTATCTTAACTTTCTGACAGGTATAAAAACTATGATTTTTGTAGCTCACTGATTTGTTTTTCTTTTGAACTGTCCTTTCTGCTCTTAAGCACATGAAATGATTTTCATTCTCAATACTGTATTTTTCAGTTGTAGAGTTTTCATTCACTTTTTTGCATTATTAATTTTTTGCTAAAATTTTCTATCTACTCAGGCTTGTTGTTCACCTTTTCCACTTAACACATCAACATATTTATAGTAGTTATTTTAAAGTTCTTGTCTGTTGTTTCTAATCTCTGGAATATCTTTGGGTCTGCTTCTATTGACCATTCTTTCTTTTGAGAATGGGTCACCTTTTTGTGCTTCTTTGCATATCTTGTAATTTATATTCGAGATATTGGTACAATAAGCAAACAATAGTAGAGACTGAATAAGTGGTACTTATCCCCATTGAAGTGTGTACTTCTTCCTATGATCCATGATTAAACAGAGTTCTGGGAGAGTTTACAGTTTGGGTAAATTGTAAGACACCACTGGTTCCAAATAATTTGAAGATCCAATTAGAATTCTCCCTCAAGTAGGACTTGGGATTTAAGCACCAATAAAAATCTTGAGATGTCTCAGGACTTGATAATAATGTTTTTAAGTCACCAAAAGGCTCTCTGCACTGTGCCCCATGTTTTATTAGTCTAGAGCTCTCTCTGAACTCCCTTTGCTCTTAAGCCTTTAGTGAGCTCTGTTGTGCTCTTGGTGAAGGCTCCCTGAACTTGGTGGGATTTTTTTTAGATCTTGCTGTTTGTTTTAGCCTCTGGCCTGTGTACTGGCAAAGGTCTCATGAGAAAGAATTGACAGGTGGGTACAGACTCCCAATACATCTAGAGCTCCTAAGGTTCTAGTCTTCCATGCCAACTTATATGTGGCCTTTAAAAGTTTGGCTATTTTCTACTTACTCTGCAAATCTCACTGCCTATGTTGGACTTACATCTTCTCCCATTGTGTTTCCAGAGATGAACATAATAGACAATTCCTTCTCTCTTAGGCAGAGCTTATGACATTCAGAAATTTAGTTCCATTAAGTATTTGTGTACTTTACCTCCCTTACGGTTGTAAAAAACAAACTATATAAATTTTGCAAGTTATCCCTTTATTTTGTCTGAAGCAATAAGCTCATGATTTTTCTACATTTTGAGTGAAATAATCTTACCTTAACCATTCTTAGTCACTATTTGGTCATCTTTGGAAAAGGAAACTTTGTGAAGATTTACATATATCATGTAAAAATTACTGACTATGGTGTCTGACATTGATAGATGCTTGATAAATATTAATGTCTTTTCTCCATTAAGTCAAATATCAAGGGATGCCAAGTGAAAAAAAAGGAACAGCTGTGTGGGTTTTGCCTGAATTGTATTTGGAAGGGGTTAAAGTTGGAAGACAGAGAGGACATATTGACAGAAAGGAATAATAAAGACTGAGTTTTATCTGCTTCATTTACTTCTTTCAACTAATATTTATTAAAAAAACTTTCTATGGACTGTGATACGGATACGGATCATTCTTAAAGAGACTTCTAAACTAGAGATCTTGTGCTCATCTATTATTTAGTCCTATGAATGTATCCATTATATTCCACAGAAATAAAGATGATTATTTTCACTTAGATGTTTGTTTAAAAGGAAATGGGAGATGAAGTAAGAGTTGTGGAAACATCACAGAGTCTGATAATGAGAAAACTAAACTAAGGAGCAAACCAAGCACAATGGGTAGCAAATTAGAGGGGAGGAAGAGTCTCCACAATCAAGGACAGCAGACAATAGCTGACAGTGTTTATGTCTCAAGGAAGGAAATGAATTTATAAACACCTTCTTGTTATGTACTAGAAAAGAGCTATAGATCAGTGTGAGGATTCACGTCAGCGGTCCACACCTGGATGGATGAATTGGCTTACTGAGAAGTGGGGGAAAGATGAAACGGGGAGGCTGCATTGTCAGTTACATCCAATCCTGCCTGCTTTCTCCTGATGGTGTGCATTTGCTCAGACCAAAAAGAGTCTTTTTGTTCTAACGGCTTTTCTCTCTCCAGGATAGCCAGATGGGTGACCCCAATAGGAAGATGAAGTAAACCTTTATGTATTAGGTTGTTGTGGAAGGAGAGAATTACATGTCGGGGTGTGTGAACTTCATATTATCGAGCTTTGCTGTGAATCCATGATTCATAACAACTGAAGAAGGACAGGGAAATAAAAAGCAACGGAAAAAAATAAGAAGAGAGTCTCGCACATTTTATGTGGGTCAGTAACAAACTAAAAGCTTAATGAATTGAAATCCTGAGGGAGTGGGATCAGGACAGAGTTTATCCATTTGTGGTCCTGACCTATCAGCTATGAGGTTTCCCAGCTGCAGGCGCACCAGCCCTCGCTCTCCAGAGGCAGCAGCTGGGCTCCCATGGTCCCATCTACAATTTCCTGCTGGATCTGGGAGCATTTGATTAAAAAAAAAATCGAACAAACCTTAAAGTGTACATAGAGGCCAGATACTTTATTTATCCAAAAGGCACTTTTTTTCATGCATGAGAGTGACGCTGTCGTCCTGTACCGCAGCCACTTTATATCCTTTTCCTCCTCCTTCATTTCCTGTAAATCTGTGGACAGAAACTCTGCATCAGAAGTCTGCATCTCTATATACCTTGCTAAAACTGGGAATTAAGAACCTCTTGATTGCATGATTTTCTCTGCTGAATATCGTACCACAAAGGCTATTTTAATTACACATATCGCTTCTAGCTAGTGCGTCTGAGGCAATCACTGCTCTCGGAAGCACAAACATGTTTTGAGTGCTTAATTAATTTATAGGCCACTGACCTTGGTAGCTATTTCATAACTTACCCTCTTCAGTCTACTTAAAACCATACTCCCCTAAGCTTACCTGAATCCCAACACATATCACGTTGCATTTTAATTGGGAGATGTCAGGCTATAGAAAATAGTACACGAGACTTGTTAACAATATCAACTCCAGTACGGCATGTTTGACATAAAGCGAGTTACTCTAAGATTCACTCCCTTTACTTATAAAATGTATGTAATAATAAGCTTTCTGTTCCACATTTTTAGGGGAAAAGAGTTAGTGTCAAGCAGAAGTAGATGGCAGTAGCCTGGGCTGCCCTAGGGTTTTTCCTCTTTGTCTTGATTCAGATTCATTTCCATATTAATTCACCAATTTCTAAGCCTTCTTTGGGGGCCAAACAAGACATCATAGTCATACTTTCTTTACAAACAATGTAGATTATTCATCCTTTCTCTGATGCATACCTTCTTATGTTCTCCGATTGGCTCTAGTTTAAATATTTGATAAGCCCTGACCCATGGAATTTATAAGAGCCAAAGAGCCATCGCTTGTGATCTATGAGGCTTGGATGGGGGACACCTGAGCAGACACTCTGCCTTATTTCCCAATTTAAGGTCACTGGTGGATCTTAAATAATCCCTGCTGGTGGCTGTGCATATCAGAGATCCAGAGGGAAGAAGTCGTAGAATTTATGAATTTCCAAATGAGCAGATACAGAAGAAAACTCTTGCTACCTTAGAAATGTGGCTTCTTCTTAAACAAAGTTGAAGGAAAAACAAAATGAAATAATCACAAATTCAAAAGCCCCAAATTCCATACTTAGAGAATTTGATCAACCACTTTAATGAAAAGTCTCTGAAAAGTCTGCCCTATTTCCAGAGAACGTTGGTCTCTTGAATGAACATTTATTTACCAATCTAATACCAAGCCTTGTTCATATGGCAGTATGGTCTGCTTTATTCATTCTATATTTAAATAGTATGTAAAAGGTAAATGATAGATTTTAATTAAGAGAGAAAGAATCTTTAAAGGAACCAGGATCCTAAATAAACAGTGACCAAACCCATACAAATTTCATGAAAGAGAGATGGAGTGTTGATGGGGAACAATATTGGCAAAGAAAACACTCTACTTCTGTCGTAAATTTAGGCCCCTAATTCCTATGTAGTTCTAGTTCTTCAAAGAATCACATTTTTTCCCTATGACAAGGTAGGGCCCCAGCAAGTTAATGGCCTCCTCTGTCATTCCCAAGTTCTTGCATCTCACCATTCCAAAAGCAAGGAAAAAGAAATCCCGAACACACACATCAGAGGGAAAAGAAAAACATATTGATCTCAATGTCTAGAGTATACTGTCCAAGATTACACTCCCCAGGACTTCCTTTATTGGGCAGCCACAAGCGGGCCCAGAGACCACCTCATGTGTGACCTTGGAAAAACATCTGTAAGTTGACAATGAAAGAAAGCATACATGATAATGGCTGGCTGGATCTTTTTCCAAGAAGTAGTGACATTGACCTTATTTCCATACCAGCTCCTGGGAAGAGCTATGTCTAATAAGAAATCTGGGGCCTGAACTTGAACCTATTTCTTCTTTGAAAAAAATCTACAGTGATGTGTATTGTAGACCTTCATTTTCTATTCCATATATCTATTTTAAGTCTAATCTTTTTTTATTCTGTATTCTATAAGAACAAGGAAATTTTTCTCTCAGTCACTGAATTGTCTTTCTATCTCTTTGGTTCTGCCATTTATGACCTCAGTTGTGAATTTAAATTGTCCATATTTCATCTTAAGTTTCTAACATTTTAAATAAGCCTAACTTACATGTGCTTAGCAATCATTCATGAGATTCTAGATTATTTTACTGCCCTGATATTGGGTCATGGCCAATTCTAACTGCGAGATTACATACTTGTGGTAAGCAATTACTTAAACTTTAGTGATGACAAATTGATGTTACTGATGAAAGTTACAACATCTAATTTTCAACGTATATGAGGACAAAAAAGGGTGTAATAACTTACACACCTCCTTGTTGCAGTATGATGTTTCTACAGTACAAAGATACTGAATGAGGTAGAAGAAATCTCCAAGAATGTAGAGATCAAAATATAAAAATATAAAAGAGAGACATGGAAAATCAAATAAAGAGCTCAAATATACATTAAAAGTATTTTCTTTTATTTATTTATTTATTTAAACATTTATTTATTTTTGAGAATCAGAGAGAGACAGATCATGTGCAGGAGATGGGCAGAGAGAGAGGAACACACAGAATCATAAGGAGGCTCAGCACAGAGGCCAACATGGGGCTCGAACCCACCAACTGCGAGATCATGACCTGAGCCAAAGTCAGACACTCAATCAACTGAGCCACCCAGGCGCCCCTAAGAAGTATTTTCAATGAAAGACATGGGAGACATTAATCAAAGAAATAATATGAGTATTAATCAGAGATAAGGAAAACTGCAAATTTTAAGATTAAAAGTGTCAAGCAAGATACTTGGGTGGATCAGTCAGTTAGGCATATAGCTCTTGATTTCAGCTCAGGTCATGATCTCCCTGTTCATGAGATCAAGCTCTACAATGGACTTTGCCCTGACAATGTGAAGCTTAAAGCCTGCTTGGGATTCTCTCTCTCTTCCTCTCTCTTTGCCCCTCCCCCCATGCTTTCTCTCTCTCACTTTCTCAAAAATAAATAAATAAACATTTAAAAAAAATTTTAAGTGTCAAGCAATATAAATAAAAAATATCCACACTTAGGCATATAATTCTAATTTTTTTAAATTAGGAAAGATGAGAAGATTCTAAAATCTTTTGAAGAGAGAAAAGAATAAAATTGACTTCCTACAGAGAAGTGTGAAGTGGGGTTACAATTGTTTTTCAACAACAGTACTGGATGATAAAAGACAATGGGACATACTTCCTTGAAAAAATTTTAGAATATTAGGAAAATAAAACTTACATAAGAGTGGGCATAAGATTTCTCTGCAACACCTTACTTAATTAAGCATCCACAACATAGAAATGTTTTCAGCTATATTCCTAATGAAAAATTGGCTTTCCTGTTAAAAGATGGAAAAGAAAATTCCTTCATTTACTTGTCAGAAAAAGTGTAACTCCATAGATAATATATGGATTGCATCTCAGCCAGAGGTGAACATTCCAGCATGCACTCAGAACATAAGGGAGACATAGTTACTGCTTCACAAGACCCATTACCAGTTAAGTATGAATTAAAATGTTAGTGGACAGCAGATCTTTTCACAGAATTTATGTGTGAAACTCATCATAAACATATAAGAAAAGTCATAAAAACTTTAAGCATTTCAAATCAAATCAAGGTGCCATACCACCATGGTATGGTTAGAAATGAGATGGTGATTGAGCACGCAAGAAGAGGACCAAGAAGGGTGCCTGGGTGGCTCAGTTGGTTAAGCAACCAGTGCCGGCTCAGGTCATGATCCCACAGCCCATGAGCTTGAGCCCCGCATAAAGCTCTGTGCTGACAACTCAAAGCCTGGAGCCTGCTTTGGATTCTGTGTCTCCCTCTCTCCCTGCCCCACTCCTGCTGGTGCTCTGTCTCTCTCTTTCTCACCCCCAAAAATAAACATTAAGAAATTTTTCAAAAAAGAAGAGGACCAAGAAAGCTAGAGAATCCCAAATAATTTGTGAAAATTTTCCTCCACAATAGTATGGTATCATAGTTGCCAAATAATGTATGCTTAAGATGATGTGTAGTAAACATCCTGGTTCATAGTCTATATGCATTGAAGAAATCTAGAAAAATATACAAAGAAATATTAACAGGAGTGATTTTAAGATGGTAAGATCATGAATTATTTATACTTTCTTCTTTGACTTTATAAAGAGAATGCAATATTTTTACATTCAGAAAAAATGAAGCATTTTTCATTGATAAAATAGAAATTAGAACTGTTCTAATAATGGCTAAACTGTGCTATATAAATGCAGGCTGCCAAGATGACCGTACTCCTTAATAAAGCTAGAAGAATTAAGACTAGTGCAATTGAGACCCAAAAAAGGCTGAAATTATCACTAACAAACTGTGCTTTTTTTTTAAAAACATCTTTACAAAGTGATGTATCCTGTTTATCTCACAATATTTATTCTTATTGAGAAAAAAAGCTGACAGCACATATAGGACCTCAGCTCCAGTATGTGCAGTGAGACACTCTGATTCATTGTAACACGCTCAACAAATGCTACTATTCCACTTCTTAGGCTTGGGCTATTGAATTTCACCCAAAGCCTAAAGATGTGGCTGGGGTTTCCAACTTGGTATTCACTGAATTCCCAGGTTCATAGTTTCTGAATTAAGATCTGAAAAGAAAAAAAAAAGTATCCATTTATTAATTCAGGTGGCAGAGATGACTGGTCCCCCAACACCTCTATATATTAATAGAATTTTCACAGGGGACATTTTATAGCCTCCCATGCCGCTAGCTATGCCTTTTCATTGTATTTTGGTAACAGTGGTATGCAGATTTCCTCTCCCAGTTCTCTGCTCCTTCCTGTTTCCTAGAAAGCAGACAAGGTGAAAATGAGCCATATGGGATTATATAGATGAAGGAGATGCCCAAATGGCAGAGCTACGTGGTAGAAGGAGCCTGGATCGTCACCACCATGCAACTGCCTTATCAGCCCCAGCCAGGGTAGACCTGGACTATCACAGCATCTGAAAATTATGTTAAATAATGACCTTCCATTTTCAAAATTGATGTAACAAGGAAAGCACCTTTTCCTGGGATGGTGAGTTTAAAAACATATTTAACAAATATTCAAACATGCATTTCGTATGCTACTCCTTTGCCTGCTAGGAACTCATTATTTTAAAATCTCATAAACCTCATTATTTGAAAATCAAGATCAGGGGCGCCTGGGTGGCTCAGTTGGTTAAATATCTGACTTTGGCTCAGGTCATGATCTCATGTCTCGTGGGTTTGAGCCCTGCATCAGGCTCTGTGCTAACAGCTCAGAACCTGGAGCCTGCTTCAGATTCTGGGTCTTCTCTCTCTGCCCCTACCCCACTTGCACTCTGTCTCTCTTTCTCTCAAAAATAAATAAACATTTAAAAAAATTAAAAAAATAAAGATTAGAGCTTGACAAAGAAGAAACATTTTTATGTTAATGTTCTCTCTCTCTCTCTCTCTCTCTCTCTTTCTCTAAAAAAATACAGAATAGGGGCACCTGGGTGGCTCAGTCAGTTAAACATTCAACTCCTGATTTCAGCTTAGGTCATGATGTTACCATTCATGAGTTTGAGCCCTGCATTGAGCTCTGCACTGACAGAGTGGAGCCTGCTTGGTTTCTCTCCCTTTCTCTCTCTGCCCCTCCACTCCAGCCCCTCTCTCTCTGCCCCTCCACTCCAGCCCCCCTGCCCCTCCACTCCACCTTCCTTCTCTCAAAATAAATAAACTTTTATAAAAGAGAATATGCAGCATAAAAACTACTAGCAAGTTACTGTGGGTTGATGAAAAGACAATTTATCCAAATATTCCCTGAAATTAAACACAGCCCATTAGGATAGTACCCTAGGGCACACAAGTTATTGTGTTATGGAAAATTTTAATATTTTTGTGAAGTTTTGCAATAGAAGCTGCAATCAGTAGTCAATGCAGTTATTATCTTATGGGGGGTGAGTTTATATTTATGCACTGCTTGAGGCACAGAGGGACAATAATGTAAATCAATTAATATGGAATAGGGTATTAAGACAATCTATAAATGGTAATAAAATGTAGCATAACATTGTAGGGATCTCTGGCAAGAACAAAATACATTGGTGAAACACAATTATATTAATTTTGCCTTGAAAATATTATATGAATTTTTCCACTGATATTCACATACTTTAAGAATTCAACAATATTACAACAGTAGCAATAATGTTTTGCACTAATGATGAGTAGATGTAGCAAAGTGAAGCCAAATTTCTGATTGTCCTTAAATCATTTCTAATGGGGTGCATTATTTTGTTTGAGAGAAAATATAACAGATTTACCTCTCTAATTATGCTTCTGTGAGGCTAGTATTAACATTAATTAGCATTCCATTTGCACCCAAAAGGAAAATCACTCTAGAGTTTAAATTTGCCACAGTTAAGCCATATTCAAATTAAGTAGGTTTTTTTCTGTGTATATGACTTTTCTTGTGAAAAAAATCTTTAAATTTCCCGAGTAGGGAAAAATAAAACTTTCAAAATAACTTACATTTGAATAATTCTTTCAACTTTTCTAGGGCTATATAGAAACTTTTCCAAGATCATACAACTGGTAATAGTTCTTAAGAACCCCTTCAGAAAATTTAATAATCTTTTCTTACCACAAAACTGCTACTCAGATGCCAGCCAGTCCTAAATCTATATAGCTAAATGATGATTGCATCTCAAATAGCATATGAGATTCCACTCTAACACCGTGGTGGCTATCATCGCGTGCATTAGCTGGCTGAGGCTGTGTGGCTTAAACAACAGAAACTTATTTTCTCACAGTTCCAAAGGCTAAAAGTCTGTGATCAAAGCCTTGGTAAGGTTGGTTTCTTCCAAGACCTCTCTTCTTGGCTTGATGGTCATCTTCTCCCTGTGTATTCACATGTCCTGTTTTCTGTCTGTATCTGTGTCCTAATCTCTTCTAACAAGGACATAAATCATATTGGATTAAGGTCTACCCTAATAATCTCATTTTAATTTACTTACCTCTTTAAAGACACTATCTCCAAGCATAGTCACATTCTGAGTTATGGGGTGGCATTTTGGAAGACATTTCTGAACTCATAACACCTAGAAAATATAATCTCCTATTTTGCTTATTGCAAAGATCCCAAACATTGTTTCAGTATATAAAAGGGTACAACCCATGCATCTGGTTGGGATCTGAGGACTGGAGGATCAGGTTGCATATCCACAGTGTGTTTGCAGTGAACAGCACTTCACAAAATTCTCTTCATTTAGTATTTCATTTGATCCTCAAAACAAACTTTATGATAGGTGTTGCCATTACACCCAAGAAATGGATGAGAAAATTGAGATCGTGAGGACTCGGTGACTTGCACATGGTTATACAGTATTGACAAAGCCAGGACACAAGCAGAATCCTCAAACCATACCACCTGCATGATATTAACCAAATTTCTTTCTCCCTCCTTCCTTCTTTCTCACCTTCCTTTCTTCCCTCTCCCTCTCCTCCTTTTTCTCTTCTTGTCTTTCATTTTTCCTTCTTGTTTTGTTTTGCCTGCTGTATTTAATTAAAATTTTTTTTTCAAATGCTATACATCCAATAAGGATTGGTCTTTAATATATTTATATATAAAACCAAATATATATTGTATATATTATATCAAAGTGGCCAATGTCCCGCCAACTTTGACCTATAAAAGCAGCAATTTTATATGTTTTAATCAAGAAATAACACACAGTGCACACGCACTTTCCTATTTGCATCTCCCTTGAACTCTCTCACTTGTGATTTGCCCCCACTTCTGCCTCTTATCTGTCTTCATTCCAAACATAGCTGTTTGTCAGCCAGTTATGCCCTTCATGATAGCAATCTGGGAACAAACTGAAAGGATCAGGGCAGACATGGCAATATGCATGTCGGAGACTGAACAAGTGAATGGATTATGAGTAAGAACTGAAACAAAATAATCACTTCAAATATTGACTTCTTATTTTTCTGTTCCACAAACATTTAAAGTTAGACATTCCCTTCCCCAAGACAGATAATGTTTCTTTACAAAAACAAAACAAGCAAACAAACAAACAAAACCAAAACAAACAAAAGCACACACACAAAAACTTCATCACAACTATGATTTAGGATGCAATTAAATCTGTTAATACTAATACTGCAGTACTTATCTATTACTGTGTAAAAAATTAGTCCAAAATTTGGTGGTTTAAGATAACACACAATTATTATCTGACAGATTCAGGGGTCCAGAAATCTGGGAGTGGCTTAGCTGGGTGTTTCAGGCTTAGAGTGTCTCATTTTGTTGCTGTCAGACTTAGTGGGAGCTACAGTTGTATGAAGGTTGGTTGTAGATGGAAGATCCATTTCCAAGATGTCTCATTCACTTGACTCTTGCAGAAGGCCTCAGTTCCTAATTGGCTTTGGTAGGAGGCCAAATTCCTTGCCACATGGGCCTCTCCTCATAGCATGGCAGCCAACTTGCTCCAGACCCAACATCTAAGAGTAATATGAGGTGATAGTGCTTTTTATAACCTACTCTCTGAAGTCACAAACAGTCTCTTCTACTATATTCCACTCACTAGAAATGAGAAGTCCAGGGAGAGACATTAGCCCCAACCTCATAAAAAGAAGAGTATCAAAGAATTTGTGGGCATGTTTTATTTTTTTAATAGTTTATTACCAAGTTCGTTTCCATATAACACCAAGTGCTCTTCCCCACAAGTGCCCCTCTCCATGACCATCATCCCCCTTTCCCTTCCCCCCTCCCTCTTCAGCCCTCAGTTTGTCTTCAGTATTCCAGAGTCTCTCATGATTTGCCTCACTCCCTCTCCCTAATGCTTCCCCTGCCCTTTCCTCTTCCCATGGTCTCCTGTTAGGTTTCTCCTATTAGACCTATGAGTGAAAACATATGATATCTTCTCTGCTTGACTTATTTTGCTTAGCATGATTCTCTCGATGTCCATCCATGTTGCTGAGAATGGCCAGATTTCATCCTTTCTCATTGCCATGTAGTATTCCATTGTATGTATGTATATATATATATATGTATGTGTGTGTGTGTGTATGTATATACATACATATATATATATATATATATATATATATACATACATATATATATATACCACATCTTCTTGATCCATTCATCAGTTAATGGACACTTAGGCTCTTTATATGATTTGGCTATTGTTGACAGGGCTGCTATGAACATAGAGGTACATGTGCCCCTATGCATCAGCACTTCTGTACTCCTTGGGTAAATCCCCAGCAGTGCTATTGCTGGGTCATAGGGGAGTTCTGATAGTTTTTTGAGGAGCCTCCACACTGTTTTCCAGAGTGGCTGCACCAGTTTACATTCCCACCAGCAGTGTAGGAGGGTGCCCATCTCTCCACATCCTCGCCAGCATCTATAGTCTCCTGATTTGTTCATTTTAGCCACTCTGACTGGTGTGAGGTGGTATCTCAGTGTGGTTTTGATTTGTGTTTCCCTGATGATGAGTGACGCCGGGCATTGTTTCATGTGTCTGTTGGCATCTGGATGTCCTCTTTGGAGAAGTGTCTGTTCATGTCTTCTGCCCATTTCTTCACTGGATTGGTTTTTTCCGGGTGTGGAGTTTGGTGAGTTCCTTGTAGATTTTTGGATACTAGCTTTTTTTGTGGGCATGTTTTAAAACTACCACACTATATATATGCAGTGCTCAGAAGCACTGAAGTGACAAGTCTATGGCTCTCAAATAGTAATTGAAGTTCAGCACAGGAATTTTTAGGCCTTAGCCTTGTACATATATGATGGAATCCATTTAATAGGTTAAATTTCATAAATTTCATAAGGGGTTGCATTATGTTATATTTGGAGAGGGAAGAAAGATTAGCATGGAAATGGCAGTCCTGGGTAACCCTCCTGGCTGGTCGCGCTTGCAGTGTGCTGGTAAGTCAGGGCTCTAAGACCTGCTATGGAAGGAATAGTCCCAACCATCAGCCATTAGTTTCTCTCTCTTCCTTTCATTCTCCTCTTAAGTTTGGCAGATGTCATTTAATTTGTTTTTTGTCATTGTCAATGAGGACTGGTCTCTTGTGGAAAAACTAATTCATCATCAGCTTTGATTTTCTCCCAGGGCTCCTGTGAAGGTTCTTTGCAGACCGCTCAGAACTCACTCCCCAGATGCCCTTAGCCCCCACCAAAGTGGGTCCTCTATGGTCTGTCCTGCCGCTTGGACTTCCTAGACTGACAAGGTGGCTTTCTCAAGTGTGGTGCTGGCAAGAAAGCTGTAAACCATGTAACCTTGTCTCCTTGTCTCATAAGCCATGCTTTCCTTGTCAAATAGTGGGAGAGCTGGCTACTTTCCTGCTCTACCCCTTACGCTCAGCCTTACTGTTTCTTTGCAAGACTGAAAATTTCAGAGCAGAATTGAAAAGCATGTGCACCCCCAAATGAATAAATAATTTGAATGTATATATACTTTTCATCCCACAAGTTTTAAAATCATTATGCTAAGATAAGATTAATGAGATCATTGCATATCATGAATCTCCACAAACTTAATCCATACAATGACAACTTTTTGAATTGAGTGTAGTCAGGGGGTGCCTGGATTGCTCATTTGGCTGTGCATCTGACTTCCTCTAGGGTCATGATCTCACAGAGTGTGGGTTTGATCCTTGCGACTGGCTCTGTGCTGACAGCTCGGAACCTGGAGCCTGCTTTATAGATTCTGTGTCTCCCTCTCTCTCTGCCCCTCCCCTGCTCTCACTCTGTGTGTGTGTGTGTCTCTCTCTCTCAAAAATAAACATTAATTTTTTTTAAAAAAATTAAATAAATAAGTTTAATGTAGTCAGAAATGATCTTGAGTAAAGAGAACTCTCTGGGTAAGTTAAATTTTTATAATTGGGAAACAATGTATTTATTCCATTGAAGTTTTCTTATCTATAATAACCTTCTCTGAAGTTAAGGACTTTTCACATAACTTGTACTTTTTAAAATTATTTCCACTAAACTGCAATGGACATATTTAAAATAGAACATTAAACAGTGGGTCTGGATGCAGGCATGATTCTTTGTTAGGTGTAGACCCATCCTACGCACTGCCACACATGCCGTAGCATTCCTGGTCCTGGTCCCTGACTGTCAAGAAAGGGTCCAATCCATTATGACAACTCAATTCCCATATACTTTTCCCAAATACCTCTTTAAATGGGGCATTCTACTGAAAACTACCGAACTGTGCAGAGAGAGTGAAGGTATTTGGGTTGGTCTGATTCCCCTCAGTAGGGAGGCAGACCCCACCACTTACAACAATTCAACTTAGAGTATGCGACATATCAACTTTGGGTCTTGCTCATGATACCACAACCAGGAAAAAAACACATTTCAGAAAAAAATCACCCTTAACCACCACTTCAGCTTTATTCACAGAGGAATGTAGTAATTTAGATATTTCTTCTGTCTTTGATGAGTTGTTTATGCACATTTTTTTCTTCCTGGTTTTTATTTAAATTCAAGTTAGTTAACATGTATTGTAGCATTGGTTTCAGGAGTAGAATGTGGCGGTTCATCATTTACATACAATACCCAGTGCTCATCCCAGCAAGTGCTCTCCTTAATGCCCATCATCTGATTTAGCCCATCCTTCTCCCACGTCCCCTCCAGTAACCTCTCCAATTCCAAATACACACCCAGAACAAACCCTCCAGTTTGTTCTCTATAGTTGAGTCTCTTATGGTTTTCCTTTCTTTCTGTTTTCACCTTATGTTATTTTTCCTTCCCTTCTCCCATGTTCATCTGTTTTGTTTCTTAAATTCCACATATGAGTGAAAACATATGATATTTGTCTCTCTCAGACTGATTTGTTTTGTTTAGCCTAATACATTCTAGTTCCATCCACATCCAGGCAAATGGCAAGCTTTCATTCTTTTTTGATAGCTGAGTAATATTCCATTATATATATGTATATATATATATACATATTTATATATTCCACTGTGTTTATATATATACATATACATTTGTATATATACATATGTGTGTGTTATGTGTATATACATATATATATATATATATATATATATATATATATATATATATATAAAACAACTTCTTTATCCATTCATCAGTTCATAGGCATTTAGTCTCTTCCATAATTTGGCTATTATGGATAGCATTGCTATAAACCTTGGGGTGCGTGTGTTCTTTCGAATCAGTATTTTTGTATCCTTTGGATAAATACCAATTTATCCAAATTCTGGATTTAAAAAGTTTTATTTTTTTAATATTTTTGAGGAATCTTCATATTGTTTTCCAAAGTAGCTGTACCAATTTGCATTCCCACCAACTTTAAGAGGATTCTCCTTTCTCCCCATCCTAGCAACATCTGATGTTTCCTGATTTGTTAATTTTAGCCTTTCTAAAGGCTATGAGGTGGTAGCTTCTTGTGATTTTATTTTGACTTTCTCTGACGATGAGTGATATTGAGCAATTTTTATGTGTCAATAAACCATCGGATGTCTTCTTTGGAAAAATGTCTATTAATGTCTTCTGCCCATTTCTTAACTGGATTATTTCTTTTTTGTGTGTTATGCTTGGTAAGTTCTTTATAGATTTTGGATACTAGCAGGTTATCTGATACGTCATTTGCAAATATCTTCTCCCATTCTGTAGGTTGCATTTTAGTTTTGTTGATTGTTTCCTTTGTTGTATGCACATTTATTTTTGCATATTATTCACTGCCAGTAATTCCAGATACACATTTAATTTTAATTCCATAAGGTTTTGACTCTAAGCTTTGCCTTCCTAACTGCCTGGAGAAGGTTCAGCTATCATTTTTTAATAAAGATCACAATCAAAATATGTAATAATTCTTCAGAAACATTTCCACTGTTTTGACTGATGTAGTTTTCATATTACAAAAGTCTTATTTTGTAAATTTTCCACACTAGATGGTGAGGATAATGTGCAATGTTCTTGGAATTTGAGCTCCTGCTGCAAACCAGAGTTCAGGACCTCTTCCTCCTTCACCATATTCCTGGGGTTAAGAGTATCTTGTCAGACTATTGACAAAGATCATCTAAAGAAATGACTAACATTGTGACAGGATTGGGAGCATGCACAGAGTTGCAGCAAAGGTGTGGCTATGGTACCTTGTGAACTTCAAGGCACTACTGCCATGGTCATAGAGTCTATCTCTGTGACAGATAGGGTCAGGTGTTGGATATTGGATTGTGCCTGCACCAGGGTAAAGGTGGAAATGTTTGATGATCTCTTAAACCAACAGTAACACTTCAAAGAGAAAGATGCTAGTGGATGCCAGCTGCAATACAAGTAAAAGATATTAATGTTTCTAACATTTTAAAGAAATAACTCAGGATATAAAATGTCAGTTGCCGGTAAAAACAAAGTTCTATAATGAGAATTTACGAAGTTTCCACAGACATACCATGTGAAAACTGATTTCAAAATTACTGTATTCTTTCCTCATACCCCAACAGGACAACATGTTCCCAGAACATCAAAGCCAAGAGTTTAGGAGCTACACAATTTCCCCCTGCTTCATTTTCATAGAGGTAAGAACATTCTGGAAATCCACCTTTAGAATATATATTATTTAAAAAATATATGCTATCCCTTCAAAAATACTCCATGTATCCTCCTCTGTACACATTGAAACTGATTGTAGAAATCTGTAAAGCTATGGGCTTCTTTTCACCTGAAATGTTTCATGTTATGGAGATTACAAACATGGTGTCACAGTTGTGTCATGCACAAACACCTTTCTAATTTCAGAGTTATAGTTTCGTTACCTCGCTGATGCATCTCCTTCTCTCCAACCCCATTTTCTAATATCCACCCCACTCCTCACATACTTTTCTTATCCCAGGATCTCTCAGCCTTGTACTGGAACTACACAGTGTTGACTTTACTTGATTGGCTAATAGATCTTTATTCTCCCCTTATGTTAGCCAGCAAGCCCTAAGGTTAATGTCAAGAATTTCAGGATCTTTTGCCTCTCTCCTGGGACCAGAACCAATCACCTATTTTTGTTCTCTCACGTTCTTTTCTCACCTTTCTTCCCCATCTACCTCGACAAGTTCTCTGAGCTCTTCTTTCAGACTCATTAAGTCTGTCAAGGATTATAAGGAGTTGAGATGCTGAGAAGTTAGGGTACATTGCCAAGATTTTCATGTCACATAAGGTAATCATGTGCTCCCATGCCGGAGATTTAATGGCATCTGGATGAACCATTCCTCATATTGGTGATTCTAAATTGTATATACATAAATAGCATAGCCATTGTGCATCAACAAAGAAACTCCCAGTAGAAACCTGTTTGGCCATCCCAAATTGCTATTTTTTTTTATTAAGTGTATATAAACTACTAGAAATATCACAGGGGTGCCTGGGAGGCTCAGGCGATTAAGTATCCAACTCAATTTTGGCTACCACCACGATCTCATGATTCAAGAGTTGGAGCCTTTGTGTCGGGCTCTGCACTGACAACATGGAGCCTGCTTGGGATGCTCTCTCTCCTTCTCTTTCCCTCTCTCTCTGCCTTTCCCCCATTTGTGTGCATGTGTGCTCTCTCTCTTTCTCTCTTTCTGTATCTTAAAATAAATAAATAAACTTAAAATAAATAAAGCCTGTGAGCACATCTTTATTATGTACAAAATTTCCATGTTATAATGAATAAAATGATTATTTTAATTAAGCCAGAAATACTAATTTGGTAATAGCTTCCTTCAATGATGGCTTTAACATCATTTAACAAGATTATGACTTAGTGCTTAGACATTGCAATTGTTTTCTTGGAGTCAGTCTCCTTTTTGATGACTGCAGTGAAGTTTTCTAATATTTTTCTATAAATGATTCAGTGCAACCACATGTATTGAGAAGCAAGGTTATCAAGATATTAGGGAAGAGGGAGGATGATGGAATAACCTGGCAAATGGGTTATCAATCTTCCAAATGTTTCAAGCATTTAAAATATGCATTAAAGCTTTAGAACTACAAGAGGCTAAGTTCCTTTAAGAAACTAGGTTTTGAAAAAAGTCCAGTAAAATACAAAAGTAAGCTAATATGAACTATGTTTAGTATTTATGGCAAAGAACTTTAGCCTAAGCATGAACAATATTTACATAAAGATAAATAAGCTATCAAATGATGAACTAGAGACAATGCTTCCATTATAGTTGGGTGAGAGAAATACAACATGCATATGTCCACCAATTTTTCTTTCATGATGGGGAAGAGAAATATCATGGATGATAGTAGGATGAAATTGAAAACTCAGTCAGACAACACATAAAAGCAAGTAGAAGTTCCAACCAAGGCAGCTAAATAGGGCTGGTGCTGGGAAGCACAGACTGAGTTTTTCACTAAAGTTCTTGAGATTACACAGTGAGAGAGAACTGGGGCACAGCAGGATAAATGACAGCCTCTGAAGCTGAATCATGTTGTTCTTTAAACTGAAACAATTCTGGTGTTTGGGGAGCAATGAATGTTCTTTACAAGGACTCTAACAACTGAAAAAAAATGCTTTAAGGTGAGTCGGGACACTCGCCGGGTATAAATCTGTGGAGTAAATCGGGGAAAACAGACAGTCAAGCAGAGATAGCAAACAGTTGAGGCTGAAGGAGGGAAGGCATGAATGACAGGTGACTAGATATGTATTAAGTTAACTGTAAGTAGTATTTTCCCTGATGTCAGTCTATGAACAGAATTGTTAGTCAATCAATTACTGCATCAGTAAATCAATTACTGCATCAGTAAACTAGAGACTAGAAAAAAAATTTTGCACAGCATCCACTAATCTACTTAAGTTTGCATACCTACGAGGGAAAAAAAGCCAAATATGTGCCTCCTCTTTCCCCATCATGTCATCAGCTCCATTCACCCCATACTGAATTAGATAAATCAGAATTGAAAACGAGACTCCAATCTCGGTTCCCTGACCCTCCAATAGCTCAACTCCGAGGCTTTCACAAGCTTGAACGTGGTTTTCCTGCTCCCTGTACTTGGCTTCAGCTCCTTTGATTTCTCAGAGCAGGAAGACAAAACCACCTCTCCCTGCTTGCCTATCCACTTCACTTGCCTACTTTTTCCTCGGCAGCATTTTTTCTTTCTCTTTAAAATGGAAATCCTTTCCTTCTTTTTTTCCCGAATTTAAAGTAATAAATGTTCCCTTATTTTTGCAAAGTTATACAAATTTCATTTCTTCATTTCTGTGTACTGAATGTCTTCTATCAAGCATTGTTTTAGGTTCTCGGGATACAGAGGTGATGAAAATAGATACTACTGCCTTCCTCATGGGTGTTATGTTCCTTTTTTTTTAAATGTTTATTTATTTTTGAAAGAGAAACAGAGAGAGAGAGGGAGAGAGAGAGAGGGAGAGAGAGAGAGAGGGAGAAACAGAGAGCAAGGAGGGGAAGAGGAGAGAGAGAGAGGAAGACACAGAATCCAGAGCAGGCTCCAAGCTCTGAGTTGTCAGCACAGAGCCCAATGTGGGGCTTGAACCCATGAACTGTAAGATCATGACCAGAGTCGAAGTCGGATGCTTAACCGACTGAACAACCCAGATGCCCCATGGGTGTTACATTCTAATAAGCTGGGAAAACAACTAACACATAGGTGAGCAGAATATTTAAAGTGTCACTTGTGGCTAAGCTATGGGGACAACAAAAGCAGAGAGTGAGGACAGGCTGGCTGATAGCAGACACCCCCATAATTTTCCTTATAATGCTGCCTTTCATAGAGAATATGTTAATATTTCAGCATACTCCTTGCCATAAATTTTCTTTCTTTTTTTTAAAAAAAAGTTATTCATTTATTTTGAGAGAGAAGGGGGAGGTGAGGTGGAAGAGTCAGAGAGAGAATCCCAAGCAGGCTCTATGCTGTCAGCACCAAACCCACCAACTGTGAGATCATGACCTGAGCCGAAGTCAAGAGTCAGAAGCTTAACCAACTCAGCCCTCCAGGTGCCCCAAATTTTCTCTTTTTAATTCATTTCTTTTTTTAAAATTCATTTCTTTATCTATAAACACAAGCACATAGTTTAAAAGATTAAAATGTGTTAAAAAGTTATAACAAAAAATCACTGCCTACTAATTGTGTCCACCTGCCGTGAAGTAACTTTTTTACCTGTTTCTCCAAATAATACATGTCTACTGCTGTGTCTTGATTAATAAATTTTGCCTTACTCTTAAGGGACTGAAGTCTTTAGCTTTTTACATTGTCTATTCTTTCTTCTCCTCTTAATTCTCCTATAATAGATGTGTTATAGTTGTTAGAAAAAAACTATTCCCAACATTTTCATTATTATGACTATGTAGATTCTATTCAAGTAATGTACTATTAGTACATGTCCTTTCTTTCACAACTTTCTGCTTTTTTTTTGACGTTAATAATGGCTTCATTATCTTATTTGCTTAGTTTTATTTAAATCTTGGCACACAAAATAATAGCTGTGTTGAAAGTGTCTTATTACATTATTACCTTACAGTTATACAGATTAGAGGTCTGACCAGCTCAGATCACATTGGGCTAAAGTCAGGGTGGGCACATTCTTTCCTAGAGTTCTAAGGGTAAACCTTTGTTCCAGTTTCTAGAGGCTGATACATTTCTTGGCTTGTGACCCCTTCTATCCTCAAAGCCAGCCGTGGTGGGTTGAGACTTTCTCACACCACATTGATGTAACCTCTTCTTCTGCCCACCTTTTCACTTTTTAAGGAACATTGTGATTATATTAGACACCTCTGGATAATCTCTCTATTTTAAGATTAGCTTATTAGTAAACATATTTTATCTATAACCTTAATTTCCTTTTACCATATAAGGTGATATTCACAGGTTCCAGGGATTAAGACATGCACATCTTTAAGGGGTTTATTATCCTGCCTACTTCAACATACACAGGGAACACATCTTAAAATATTTGCTATGCATGTACATTTGATCAACAGGTTAGCTGGATATAGAATTCTAGGTTTGAAATTATTCCATTCAGCAGCGTCTAGGTGGCTCAGTCAGTTAAGCATCCAACTTCAGCTCAGGTCACCATCTCACTGCTTGTGGGTTCAAGCCCCATGGTGGTCTCTGTGCTGACAGCTCAGAGCCTGGGGCCTGCTTCAGATTCTGTCTCCTTCTCCCTCTGCCCCTCCCCCACTCACACATATTCTTTCTCTGTCTCTCTCAAATATAAATAAATGTCAAAAAATTTAAAAAATGATTTCATTCATAATTTATAAAACATTACTTAATTTTCCTATAGCTTCAATTCAAATGAGATTCTGAGTTTCTTTCTAGAAAAACTTAAGGAACTTATTATTACTGGAATTACAAAATCTTATAGTCATGTGTCTTCGTTTTACATATTTTATTTACTGTGCTAGGCACTTGGGCAGAGTTTTTTTCACTTTAGAGACACATATCCTTCAGTTCCATTTTTTTTCTAATTATTTGAAATTACTGTGTTCCTTTTTATCATTTTTTCTTTTTCCTTTATCTGGACTTCTTATGGTTTGGATATTGAACTTCTATAGTTTGGCCACACTCAAGTACATGAAAGTAGAAAAAAAGGAATTATGTTTATATTTAATAATATAAAATTTAAATTAAACATATTTATTATTAATATATGTATGTATATATAATTTCTATGCTGTCCTTTTGCTCACTCTTTTATCTTATTTTCTGGAACATTTCTTCAATTTTCTCATCCAATATTCTCATTGAATTTGTAAAAAAAATACCTGGAACATTTTTAATGTTTAAGAACTAAACTCTTATTCATAACTTTTTGTCTATATATTTTCTTTTTCAAGAATGGTTTATTTGAAGTTTCCTTTTGCTTCTTGCATAGCCTCTGTTTTCTCTTAATTTCTTTTATTTCTGAATGATTTTTGGCCCCTTTCTCTCATACGTTTCCCAACACTTAGTGATACCGGAATATCCATCATGTATAAGAATAAGACACAAAACCTTCTGGAAATTTTGCATGTAGTGGTCAGATTTATTGATAACTGTGTTAAGGAAGAAATGGTGAAGTAATATTTAGGGACTACTGATTGCAAGTGGTTCTGTGGCTGAACTAAATCCACAGTCACTAATACCCACTGGATTCATAACCAATACATGAAGACTAGAGGTCACATATCTCCTATTCTATTTCATTAATATATTGCAGAACCTTTTTACATTAATCAGAGTACAGGCACACCTTGGAGATTTTGCTGCTTTGGTTCCAGATCACCACAACAAAGCAAATACTCCAATAAAACAAATCAAAAGAATGTTTGGGTTCCCAATGCATATAAAAGTTATGTTTACACCATACTGTAATCTATTAGGTGTGCTATAGTATAATGTCTTTAAAAACAATGTATCTTAATTTAAATATACTTTATTGCTAAAAAGTGTCAATCATCAGCTGAGCTTTCAGCGAGTGATAATCTTTTTGCTGGTGAAGGATCTTGCCTCCAGGTTGACTGCGGCTGACTGACCAGGGAGGTGGCTGCTGAAGGCGGGGTGGCTGTGACAATTTCTTTAAAAAATTTTAATGCTTTTTATGTATTTTTGAGAGACAGAAAGAGGCAGTGTGAGCAGGGGAGGGTCAGAGAGAGAGGGAGACACAGAATCCGAAGCAGGCTCCAGGCTCTGAGCTAGCTGTCAGCACAGAGCCCGACGCGGGGCTCGAACCCATGAACCGTGGGATCATGACCTGAGCTGAAGCCAGACGCTTAACCAACTAAGCCGCCCAGGTGCCCCTGTGGCAATTTCTTAAAATAAGACAACAGTGAAATTTGCTGCAATTGACTCTCCCTTTCATGGACAATTTCTCCATAGCATGGGATGCTGTTTGACAGCATTTCACCCACAGTAAAACTTCTTTCACAATTGGAGTCAATCCTCTCCATCCCTGCTGCTGCTTTATCAAGTAGGTTGATGTCATATTCTAAATCCTCTGTTCTCCCTTCAACAATCTTCACAGCATCTGCACCAGGAGTAGATTTCATTTCAAGAAACCACTTTGTTTACTCATCTGTAAGAAGCAATTTCTCATCTATAGAAGTTTTATCATGAGATTGCAGTCATTCAGTCCCATCTTCAGGCTCCACTTCTAATTCCACTTCCCTTGCAGTTTCTACATCTGCAGTTACTTCCTCCACTGAAGTCTTGAATCCTCCAACTCATCTATGAGGGTTAGAATCGACTTCTTCCAAACTTTTGTTCATGTTGATATTTTGACCTCTTCCCATGAATCACAAAATTCTTAATTGCCTCTAGAATGGCGAATCCTTTCTAGAAGGTTTTCAATTTACTTTTCCCAGATCTATCCGAGGAGCCACTATCCAGGGCAGCTATAGCTTTACAATATGTATTCCCTAAACAAGAAGACTTGAAAGCTGAAATTACTTCTTGATCCATGGGCTACAGAATGGATATTGATTTGTGTAAGCAGACATGAAAATAACATTAATCTTGTTGTCCATCTCCATTAGAGCTCTTGGGTGACCAGGTGCATTAATAATGAGCAGTGATTTTGAAAGAATTTCTTTTCCTGAGCAGGACATCTCAACTGTGGGCTTAAAATACCCCGGAAGCCATATTGTAAACAGATGTGCTCTCATCCAGGCTTTGTTGTTCCATTTAGAGAGCACAAGCAGAACAGACTTAGCATTCTAATAATTCTTAAGGACCCCTAGGGTTTCCAGAGTGGTAAATGAGCATTCACGTCAACTTAAAGTCACCAGCCCTATTAGCCCCTAAAAAGAGAGTCAACCTGTCCTTTGAAGCTAAAACCAAGCATCGACTTCTTTATAACTATGAAAGTCCTAGATGGCACCTTCTTTCAATACAAGGCTGTTTCATCTACGTTGCAAATATGTTGTTTAGTATAAGCCATCTTCATCAATTATCTTAACTAGATTTCTGGATAACACTTCACCTTCTATATCAGTACTTGCTGCTTCACCTTGAACTTTTATGGTGTGAAGATGGCTTCTTTTTTTAAGTCTTTTGAACCACCCTCTGCTAGTTGAGACTTTTCTTCTGCAGCTCCCTCACCTCTCTTAGAAAGCCTTCTTGGAAAGAAGAGAGCTAGGGTCTTCCTCCAGATTAGGCTTCTGCTTAGAGAACATTGTGGCTGGTTTGATCTTCTATTTAGGCCACTAAAACTTGCTCCAGATCAGCAAGAGGGCTATTTTAGTTTCTTATCATTCATGTGTTCACTGGATTAGCACTTCTAATTTCCTCCAAGAATTTCTTCTTTTTTCATTCACAACTTGGTGAACTGTCTGTCAAGAGGCCTAGCTTTCAGCCTATCTTGGCTTTCAACATGCCTTCCTCACTAAGCTTAATCATTTCTAGCTTTTGATTAAAGTGAGAGATGTGTGGGGCACCTGGGTGGCTGAGTCGGTTAAGCATCCAGCTTCATCTCAGGTCATGATCTCATGGTTCATGGGTTCGAGCCCCACATCAGGCTCTATGCTTACAAGCTAGCTCAGAGCCTGGAGCCTGCTTCGGATTCTGTTTCTCCCTCTCTCTCTCTGACCCTCCCCTGTTCTATCTCTCTCCGTCTCTCAAAAATAAATAAATAAAAATTAAAATAAAAATAAAGTGAGAGACGTGTGACCCTATCACTTGAACACTTGGAGGCCATTGTAGGGTAATCAATTGGCCTAATTTCAATATCACTTTTTGTCCAGGAATATGGAGGCCCCAGGAGAGAACAAGAGACAGGTGAATGGCCAGTTGGTGCAGTATCAGAACAAACACATTTACCTATTAAGATTGGCATCTTATATGGGTGTTGTTCATGGCACCCTAAAACAATTACAATAGTAATGTCAAAGATTGCTGATCATAGATCAGCACAGCAAATGTTATAGTAATACAAACTTTGAAATATAGTGATAATTATTAAAATGTAATTCAAAGAGACATGAAGAAAGAAATGTACTTAGAGACACAAAGTGAACAAATTCTGTTGGAAAAATGGTGCCAGTAGACATACTTGATGCAGGGTTGACACAACCTTCAATCTGTAAAAAACACAGTATCTACAAAATGCAATAAAGTGCAATGCAATAAAATGCGGTATGACTGTATCTCTAACAAATAATTTTTAAAATAATGTTTTGTATCTTTAATATAAGAAATGAGAAAATAGCTCAAGAACTAGCAATGGTATGGATTCCTTAGATTTCCCTTCCTTCTTACCTTCATGACTTAGGAGATGTCTGCTTTCAGGTATTTAGAGAGAAAAATTGTTTAAAGAATAAAAATATCAATAAGCAGAATGAACTTTTTACCTTGTCTGTTGTGATAGTCACAATAAAATATTCTGCTTTTTAAAAAATGTTCTTAAGTTTATTTATTTTGAGAGGGGGAGGAGCAGAGAGAGAAAGAGAGAGAGAGAGAGAGAGAGAGAGAGAGAGAGAATCCCAATCAGGCTCTGCACTGAGATAATGGGGCTAGAACTTACAAACTGCAAGATCATGACCAGAGCCAAAACCAAGAGTCAGATGCTTAACTGACTGAGCTAACTGGGCACCCAAAATATCATGCTTTTTATTTTCCTTATAAAACAGAAAAATTCCCTTTACTGCATCTCAAAACTTATGATGAAGATTTTATCCTTTTTTTTTTTTTAGGTTTGACCATTTTATTCAAATAGTCTCACTCAAGTCTTACTGATTGTGGTAATAGATAATAGTAACTAAGGTTGTGAAAAATATCTATATTTTATTGAGGATAAGCCAGAAACATAAATTCCTCCTCTGATTTCTGGTGGTCTGCTTGTAGGTATCACTCAAACCCATCCCCACCTGGCCCAGTAAGTTTTGAGAAGCCTGACACGCATAGAAGTCCCTGTCTTCCTTCCACTGAGAACTGTTAAATGAACAAGTTGCTGGTAGTCGTGTTATGATGCCTTAAATACAATCACATGAATGTGGAAACTGGGGAAAAAAGGTTGTTGTTTGAAAGTTGAGCTGTGAAGCCTTGATGAAAAAGGTTTTCCTTAAAGGTACATGGTATCTGTTTTGGAAAGAGAGGAAGAAAGATAATTCTAGCTTAATAAGCCACAATCCAGGTAGTTTATGAACAATTTCTGGTGAGGAAAAGTGGGTTTTAAAGTATGATAGGCTATGTAGCTCCAGGTCTCATGCATCTTCATTCCAGTCTTGCAAGACAATAGGGACCATTATAGACTTTTTACCTTTAATGACAGAAACTTTATGGGTAAGTAATTTTTAAAAAATTAAACGGATGGTAGTATTCCAAATAACTTTTCTTGTGTTTTGTTTTGCTTTAAGTGATTGCTTGAGGCAGGGAGACCACACTGGGGGGCATTTTATTAATTAGGCTTTTGTGGTGACAAAACCCTAAAATTTTGAGTGACACTGAGTATGAAGAGGAAATGACTAATCTATTTTTGAGGAAAGCGTCAATACTGCTCCATTATTAACTATATTAAAGAAGGGATGATGAAGTTGTTAAATCTAGGGAACTTTAAATAATTTGTGTGGTAAGAAATATTTTCAGTATAAGCCCTGTTTCCTGCTTAAAATTTAAAAATTTTATTCACTCTGTATTTAGAGTGTTATTTCTTTATTTTCTTTATTGTTATAATCAAGCTTCTGGCTCCTTCCAGAAAAGCATTCTGTTTCTGAAAAAAATTTTTTGATTAATTACTTCACACTTTGTATGCCCATATGAATGAAATGCCTATGTAGTTTCTATTATTTTCTGGAATTTAAAATTCATCATGTGCCTGCAATCTAAATATTATAGCATAGTTTCATTATGTGGAATATTCCCAAACTGAAGAAATATATGTCTTATAATAGAAGTTGTTAGTTGATAATTTTTAAATATCCATATTTTTTCCCTTCAACTTTCAACATGTGTAAAATGAATACATAATATAAAGATTCCTTTATTGACCAAACTCAACTCAGGCTTCCTTGAGGTCTTTACAAACAGGCCTTGACTTCTGGACCTTGGTGTTCACCTCTGCATCATTCAATTTTAGCAAGAGTTCTGTAAGTCAGTTTAACAAGAATCTGCCTCCTCCCGATTTGATCATCCCTGATATCCAAATAGATTCCTCATCCTCCCCATCCCCCCAGGTGGTGCCTGGTCACCCAGGACTGATTTCAGGAAGCATCTGGTTGTGTGGGTTTAGCCAGAAGCTCCCTTCAGCCCTGATGTTTCCTCGTACTAATTTTCCATCCACTGACCTTGGCTACCCGTTCCCACTTGCCCATGCTATACGAGAAGCTGAACTCAATCTCTCCCCCCCCCCCCACTGCAAGACCCCATTGCAGCGCTTCCTTTTTCTATTGCAATACTCCCCCACCTTAAATAAACTCTACCTTGCCCTCTTCAGCAGGTATCAGGACTAATATTTTCCTTAACAAGTCTTATGGCCAAGTTTCATTAGCCCCATGTAATCATTATTTGTGGAATCAGCACCTAAATGTCAACGAAGACTGTAGATTAGTGTCTGATTACCCCCACAATCACCCCACAGCAATGATACACATGACCAAAACACCCACCAATGCGTGGCCCTGCACTAGGTTCTAGGGGTCCAGGTAGATGTAAGATCTTTCAATGGAAAGTAAAAGATTATAATTGACTGTAAGGAAAGTCTAGGCCCCAATGACAAATAGCTATTTATAGTTGCCTCAGGTCAGTATTTCAGGTCAGACTTCTATTAAAATCCCAATCTTTTATTTATTTATTTTATTATTCTTTAAATATAATTTATTGTCAAATTGGCTAACATACAGTGTATACAGTGTGCTCTTGGTTTTGGGAGTAGATTCCCATGGATCATCACTTACATACAACACCCAGTGCTCACCCCAACAAGTGCCCTCCTCAATGCCCATCACCCATTTTCCCTCTTCTGTGACACCCCCCCAACCCTCAGTTTATTCTCTGTATTTAAGAATATCTTATGGTTTGCCTCCCTCCCTCTCAGTTTGTAACTGTTGTTCCCCTTCCCCTCCTCCATGGTCTTTTGTTAAGTTTCTCAAGTCCCACATATGAGTGAAAACGTATGATATCTTGGTTCTCTGACTGACTTATTTCACTTAGCATAATACCCTCCAGTTCCATCCACATTGCTGCAAATGGCAGGATTTCATTCTTTCTCATTGCCAAGTAGGATTGCATTGTATATATAAACCACATATTCTTTATCTGTTCATCAGCTGATAGACATTTAAATTCAAACTTTAACTAAAATGGTCTCCATAAGTCTACAAGCGAAACCATACATACATATCTCAATTCTTCAACATTGTCAGGACAGAAGAATGTGTGAGCAAGTAAAATAAATGAAGAAATGGAGCAACGTTGCCAACAGACTACTTTCATGCATTTGAATTTGTTTTATTTTTACACAATTTACTAGGTAATGAGAATACATACTGCTTCAAAAATCACCCTGAAAAGTAAATAATGTTTTTTATTAGAATTTGCTACAGAACAATAGGACACTTAAACTCATTTGCCTCTAAAATTTTTTGTGGCTCCTGCTGATTCTTCACCTCTCCCTCTCATGTTTCTTTTTATCTTTTGAGATGCACATTTTTTCAAAAGTTACTTCCAAAGGAACAAAGCAGTGCTGTTACTGTGTACAATACTCTTTCCATCAGACAACCTCAATTACGTTGGTAACGTGGCAATTTACATTCACTCCCTTCAGGTAGCAGTCAGACTTCACAAAGGCATCTTCCCCAGCAGTCTTATTGCTTTTTCATTCCCATGGAGCCTTGTGCTGAGACAAGTTCAGACCCACGCCCTCCACCCAATCACAACTCTTGGACTCAGGAAGACCCTGCTGCGATGCTTACATCCTTTGCAAGACAGCGTAATGGTCAACACTGTCAACTTTCCACAGGATTAAAAACAAAACTGTTTGGAGGATTTGGCCTGTTAAGTCTCTGTAAGAATCATCAATTTAATACAAGTACAGACAACAGCTTCTAAACGAAAGTTCTAATTCATACTGAAGAAAAGCATAGCAATCTGTCTTGTGAGACCTCGTTCACCAAAGAAAGGCAATGTGTCAAGCCTTGCGTAAGTAGCTTTTAGGTAGGTCTTCGCACGAGTGTGTGTTTTTCTCATTAGGCTCATTTCTAAGCAGAAAAACAAAGAGCTTTAACTGAGCTACTAAATTCTAATACAAATGATGAGCAGGCAGTATGGTAGAAAGGAAGGCCATTCAACTGAGATGCTCATGATCCCAGAGAAAAGTGAATCACTTGGTGCAGAATAGGTTTTGTTTAGTGGATAACCAGGTTTTGGAGTCAGATCTCTGGGATCAAATTTATCTTTTAAAAGAAGGGAAAGCTTAGGAACTTATTTTCATCTCTGAGACTCGCTTTCCACATGTACAAAATGGAAATAGAGGAGATACTTCAAAATAACTAAACTATTTTGTATAATATGTTTAGCATATGCTTTGTGCATGTTTTGTTCTTAATGTTACTTGTTAATATTTTTCATTTATTTTACAAATGTCTCCTGTGCCATTTCCAGGTCCTAATCATTTTTTGAGTTTTTCCAACTGAGCGATTCCTGCACTCAAGCACCATGCAATGTAATATAAGAGTTAAGCTAATAGTTAGGTCATTTAAAGTAACAGGACCCATTGCTGTGAGCCCAGGAAGCTATATATTTTTTTCTGTAATCTTGCTTTTTTGATCAGGTGTATATATGAAACATTTTATTTTTTTATTTTTATAGTTTATTTATTTTTGAGACAGAGACAGAGCATGAATGGGAGAGGGGCAGAGAGAGAGGGAGACACAGAATCTGAAACAGGCTCCAGGCTCCGAGCTGTCAGCACAGAGCCCGATGTGGGGCTCAAACCCACAAACAGTGAGATCATGACCTGAGCTGAAGTCGGACGCTTAACTGACTGAGCCACCCAGGCGCCCCATATGAAACATAAGAAAATAAATAATAAAGCAAAGAAAAAAGAAAAAAAAAGATTTGAATAGACACTTCACCAGAGATTATATATGGATGGCAAAGTACAAGAAGAGATACTCAACCTCATTAGTTACCAGGGAAATCCTAATTGAAAGCACAATGAGATACTCTTGCCTATCCAACAAAATAGCTGACACTAAGAAGACTGACCAAATCACATGTTGGGAAAGATATGAAACAGTGGATACAATCACTTGGGAGAATGTATAGGGCAAACATCCATCAATAAGTGAATGATAAACAGATTATTGAATATCTGTAGCATGTAAGACTCCTCAGTAATAAAAAAGAATAAATTATTTATAAAGGTAACAACACAGATGCATCTCAGCTGTAAAAAAGGCTATTTCCTGTATGAATATATTTATATATATTTCTAGGATACGAAGGATAATATATAGTGGAAAAAAAACAGATCGGTCTTTGCCTGAGCGTGGGGAGGGCGGGACAGGGGGGGCGGGGCTGACAAAGGGAAAGTGATTTATAAAGCCATGTGAAAACTTCTGAACTGATGGATTTGCTCATTATCTTGATTATGCTGATAGTTTCCTGAATGTTTTATTGCCCAAATTAACAAATTGCCTAATTTAAATATGTGCAATATATGATATGCATATGTATGTATATGTAGGCAATATGTTGTATTATGTGTAGTAAAGTTATATCAACTTTTGTAATGAACCTGAAAAATTACTTTAAAAAGAAAAATATCCTTTTGAAATATTGAGTGTTTTAGCATTTTTACATTTTCAATTAAAGAAAGCAATCTAATTCAATTTACATGAAAACATCTGTAAACAATCTTGTATGTCTTTAGGTGAAATATAAATAGTAGTTCTGTTATTAATTATACATCAATATTGTTTCAGGGTAATAATTATCTCTAACCTTAAGTTACTTATAATGTTTATTACTTAAATCTATGTTCTTTGCTTCTTTATTCATTTACATATAAAATAGTGGAGTATTTTTAAATGGATCAAATAAAAATTATCATGGAAATGCAAATCAAAATCACAATGAGATATCATCTCACAGCTGTCAGAATGACTAAAATAAAAAACACAAGAAATAACAAGTGTTGGCAAGGATGTGGAGAAAAGCGAACCCTTCTACACTGTTGCTGGGATTGCAAACTGGTGCCGCCACTGTGGAAACAGTATAAAGTTTACTTAAAATATTAAAAACAGAATTACCATATGACCCAGTAGTTCCACTACTGGGAATTTACTCAAAGAAAATGAAAACTCTAATTCAAAAAGATATATACACTGTTATGTTTGTTTGTTGCAGCATTATTTACTATAGCTAAATTATGGAAGCAACCCAAATGGCCATGGATAGATGAACGGATAAAAAAGATATGGTACACACACACACACACACACACACACACACACACAGAGGAATATTATTTGACCATAAAAAAGAATGAATGAAATCTTGCTATTTGCAACAACACAGATGGACCTGGAGGATATAATACTAAATGAAATAAGTCAGTCAAAGAAAGACAAATAAAATTGCACTCATATGTGGAATTAAGGAAACAAAACAAACAAAGAGACTCTAAAATACAGAGAACACACAAGTGGTTTCTAGAGAGAAGGTGGGTAGTGGGAAATGTGAAATAGATAAAGGGAATCAAAAGTATACTTATCTTGAGCACTGAGTAATGTATTATTGAATTATTATATTGCACACCTGAAACTAATATAATACTGTATGTTAATTATACTTCAATACAAAAAAACGGATCCAAATAACCAACTGATTGGATAAAGGCAAAATGTATTTTATTAATATGCCATTTATTGATAAGGTTATCCATTTATGTATTAGATACTATAGGTAAAAGCTTCTTTTGTCTTTTTAAATAAAAGTAGGGGCGCCTGGGTGGCTCAGCTGGTTAAGCTCAGGTCATGATCTCACGTTTGTGGGTTTGAGCCCTGCGTCAGGCTCTGTGCTGACAGCTAGCTCAGAGCCTGGAGCCTGCTTCTGGTTCTGTGTCTCCTTCTCTCTCTGCCCCTCCCCCTCTCATGCTCTGTCTCTCTCTGTATCAAAAATAAATAAAACATTAAAAATAAATAAATAAATAAAAGTAAAACAATTTACTTAAAGTTATGAATATTGACGAATAGACAAATAAAGCATGGTCCATCTCCTTACCATTTTTTATTAAAAACTTTTGTAGCAAACACATAGTACTCAGTTTGGTACAATAAACAGGGCTCTGAAATGGAAGATAGTTTGTTCCAGATCCTTAATTGAATAACAGTAACGTATCCATATAATAGAATACTGCTCAGCCATTAAAACTACCGATATATACAAGAATATGGATAAACCTCAAAGACATTATGTTAAGTGAGGAAGCCAGCCTCAATAGTTTAAATATAGTATGATGCCATTTATAGGGCATTCCAAAAAAGGCATAAAATATGATTACATACATTCAAGTTCTTTTTATATAGCATTGTGGAAAAACGCAAACTATTGGGTCAGAAAACAGGTGGTTACTAGAATTTTGGGAGGGTGAGGATCTGACTACAGCAGCAAGATGGAAATCTTTGGGGTATCAGAATTGTTCCATTCTTCATGTGAGCAGAAAGCTTTCTTTTTAAGGCTCTTGTGTTTTCAATCAAGGAGTTTGAAAAAATGCTGACCTTTTTATTACTCAACTTATGAATTAAGAGAACCACTTTTCAGGTCAATAAACTGCCTCTGAAAACTGTACTTAGTTAACAAAGAACTAGCTTTCATATTGGTAGCATGAAAATTTTAGTGATCTGTTATAAAGGGTTCCCATTTGAATTTCCCTACAAACTTTTCCTAGCAATCACTAAATCCACTGTGACATTGTGTCAACATGTTCAGACTCTGGCTTCTGTGGATCATAGAACAGATGCACTCTATCAACTTGTCAATGTATTTGGCTTTTAGAGCTTTTATGCCAAGAGATTCATTCCATGTTATCTGGAGGTGTAATGCTTATAAAAGGTTACCTGTGGGGAAAAATATTTTCCCCTAAGGCCTCAGCACCTATCTCTTACAATAAAGTAGCTACCAAAAGGGTAGAGTAAAAGCAAGGTAAAAGTTGATAAATAGCAAAATGTGAAATAGAACACAGAGTTATTCCCTACAGACATTAAAAAGTTTAAGACCTCCCAGGGACAGCTGGATGGCTCAGTTGGTTAATTGTCCAACTTTAGCTCAGGTCACGATCTCACAGTTCATGGGTTTGAGCCCCTCGTCAGGCTCTGTGCTGACAGCTAGCTCAGAGCCTGGAGTCTGCTTCAGATTCTGTGTCTCCTCTCTCTCTCTGCCCCTCCCTTGTTCATGCATTCTCTCTCTCTCTCTCTCTCTCTCTCTCTCTCTCTCTCTCTCAAAATAAATAAAACATTAAAAAAAAGAAATTTAAGACCTTCTGATCTTGTATTTGAGTAGGTACTATGATTTTTAATAATTAAAAAAATACAATGAGGTATTTGCTAGTGTAAAAGAACAACCAGGAGCGAAATAAATCTTGTTAAACTGAATTGTCTAAAGCATGCTACTTTGCTGCTCTGCACACTACTGAAAGCAATGGTTCTTGGTTAGGAACACTCCAGTGCATATCTATGGCATCAACCCATTTCTTGGAGAAAAATAGGCATTTTATCAAACAGTACTTTCACATAAAAAGGAAAATGAATTCCAACCAACTTGCCGCCAGTCCCTTGTCGTGGATGCCTGGAGCATTGCGGTGACAAGAAATCTTATGTCAAGATTGCAGTCAACATTAAAGAGCAAGATTTTTGAAAAGTTTTATTTTAATTCTAGTTAGTGAATATACAGTGTTATATTCGTTTCATGTGTACAAGAGAGTGATCCAACATTTCCATACATCATCCCAGTGCTCATCACAAATGTCCTCCTTAGTCCCCATCACCTATTTCCCCCGTCTCTCCCTCCACTTCCCACCTGGTAACCATCTGTTTGTTCTCTATAATTAAGAATTTGTAAGGGTGCCTTCGTGGCTCAGTCAGTTAAGCCTCCGACTGGCTCAGGTCATGATCTCGGTTGGTGAACTCGGGTCATGATCTCAGTTCATGAATTCAAGCCCCATGTCAGGCTCTGTGTTGACAGTTCAGGGCCTGGAGTCCGCTCTGGATTCTGTCTTTCTCTCTCTCTGCCCTTTCCCCACTCATGCTCAGTCTCTCTTTCTGTGTCTGTGTCTGTCTCTGTCTCTGTATCTCTCTCTCTCTCAAACATAAACATTTTTAAAAATCTGTTTATTGGGTTCCTTATCTTCTCTCTGTTGCTCTTTCCTTTGCTCCTTTATTTTGTTTCTTAAATCTCACATATGAGTGAAATCATGTAGTATTTGTCTTTCTCTGACTGACTTGTTTTACTTAGCATAATACTCAAAAGGAAAAGTTCTCAAATTAGCAATGTCTGCACTGGCTCAGCGGGTGAAGCAAAGGTTCGCATACTGTGCATTTGCCAACCTTGGACTAGATTTTAGAAGTTGAAAAGATTCAGATGCAATTTTCTGATTCCTTTCTTTTGGGAACTGATGAAAATCCTCAATTAAGAGAATTATCTTCAGGCTAAATTTCTTTCTTTCAGATTCTCTTTATCCTTTTTTAAAAGGTATTTAACCCCTGCCATTATTTTCCTGTGTAAGTTTGCACTGGAATAAAATGTTCTTGCAAAAATACTTTACTACTTCTTGCAGAGAGTTTTTGGTCTTAGTTTACATATTTGCCATTTCCTACAATAAATTCTTTTCCTCATATTTTTGTCTTCCTGGCATCTGCTGTGTGTATGAGCCTTGGTCTGGTGGTAGGTGGAACCTGCTTCCCATTTTAGAAAGCTAAGGGTCTAGATGCTCATTATTTTGGATTCTTACAGCATAGGCATGTGCAGTTGACCTTGGCTCAAGTGATCACCTAGGATAGGCATTCTTACAGGAGTGAATGACCAATGGTGGTGGAAGATACGGAGGCTGTGATGGTGGCAACAGGAGCAGTAGCAGTCCATTTCCGAGCACGGCTCTGGCAGCGTCCGGTGTCCAGTGCTAGTCTTCACGGCCGTGGCGTCTATAATACCTGCTGTAGCCCCCAGTGACCAGAGGCAGCCGCTGTGCTGTTCTGTGATGAGGTCCTGGCAGGAGTTCTTGCCGCTGCCTCACTTCCTCTGCTTCTGCACATGTTTCAAGCCTACTTCTCCAGGCTTACCAGGAATTCTGTAGAAATTGCAATATACTTTGAATGAGTCCTTTTCTGCTTAAATTCGAATTGGTTTCTCTTGTTTACAGCTAGGATCACTTTATAACAGATTTGTGAAAAGTATTGGTGATAAAACTAGGTAAGTGTTGCCTCTCTTCACTTTGCTCGGCAGATACTTTGTTACTTGGTAACCCTCAGGAAGGGTTTTTCTGTCTCTGTTGAAATTTACTTCTCTCTATAAGCCCTCTATCTAGGTTATATACTGTGGTTTCTGCTCTACTGAAGCAGTAGGGCTGATAAATTCTGTACCTTTTGGCAAGAGGAGTAACCACTTTAAAATCTGAGCTTAAAGTAGAAAATTCATCTTTGGAAACATGGACATCATAACACCAGTTTGGCATTGTTTCTATGATGACAATTTCAAAGCTTACGAAACTTCACATCTCCGCTCTGATATTACCCCCATCATTTCTCCAAGGGTGACTCAATAGCCATGTAACTGGTCCCCAATCCCTCTCCTGCCCATCCTACCCAACTCCCACATACACAGGCTGTCTTCCAAGTAACTTTCAGTAGCATCTCAACATAACTTAGTGGAAAAATGCAGAGTCTTCACCATGGTTTACAAAGGTCTACATTATTTTGCTCATGGCTCCCTCTGTGATTTCATTTCCTACTTCTTCCCATCTTGCCACACTGGCCTTTTTGCACAGTTCCTTTACCAAAGCCAACAAAGCTCCAGTGCAGGGTATTTGCATCTGCTCTTCTTTCTGACTTGAGGATTTCTTTTTCAGACACTCATATAACTCATCCACGCCCTTAATTTAGATCTCTGTTCCAACACCATCTCCACAGCAAGGATTGTCCTCACCTACCTTTCTAAATGACTACACTTTTCATTTCTTTATCCCTGTCCTACTTTATTTTCTCCTCATGATCATTGTTACAATTGATATTATACAATTTTTATTTAACTCCCCTCCCTGTGAGAATGTGAACTTTATGAGGGTGTTAGAATCATACACACACACACACACACACATATATACATATACACACACACATATATATACATATATATGTATATGTATATATAATTTTCAGTGCCCAGTCAAGTGCCTGACACATATAGTAATAAATGAAGGAATAAATCACAACAGTTCAGAGTTGGGTGTCAGGTGAGTGAAGGAAAGTGTTGTATAGAATGTCAGACTTTCTTTCCTACTGTTTCAATGAGTTGTTTTATTGGAACTGGACTCAAACATAAAATCTTGGAAAGGAACATAAGCCTAAAACCTGACAACTAAACACCTAAACTCTAAAATGTCTGCACGTTAGTGAGTGAGTGACTATATAATTAGTAACAAAACATTCAATAAACATTATTTAAATAATGATCTAATGATTAAATAGCTAACTGATCAAATATTAATTGTATAGTGAACTTAGGATTCTCACAAACATAAGGAAATGTCTCATTCCTAAATTCTAGTTTTTTCCAGAATTTTGTATTTTATATTTCTACCACTGGCTTGATAAATTTTCTTGAGCTTTGTGTTAAATCAGAACAGCATGTACAATTTAAATTATTTTTAAACTTATGGCTGGTATATGTGGCTTTTACAGAACTTCGGCCAAGCAATTCACTTGTCATCATTTATCATGAGTGTTCAGGTCAATGTTATTTACTCCATTCCAAGAATATGGTGTTATCTGGTGCCTGGTTCATGTCAATTAAATTCAGAGCACGGTGCTAGGAAATGTGGAGATTCTCCAAACAAAATGACATATTTCCTGCCTTCAAAGAGTCTGTCAGTTCCAACATTAGCACAAATTGGGTCTCTTTCTGGGTATGACACTCGGTCTGTTTCCAGCTGAGTCAATCTTCGTCTTCGTTTCCCCAGCTGAAAAATAAAGCTAATAATATCCCTGTCAGAAAAAAATAGTGGAGAATATTGAGGTAGCGTTTCGAGTTCAAACTTGTTAGATACAAGTTAGGTCAGTATATTCTAGAATGCTTTCGTTGTGTCAAACAATACATAAAAAAAAATAGAGTCTCTTCTAATATCTATTAGACCTAGAACACCTATTAGGCCTGGAATCCCAACAATCCTAACACAAACAACTAACTTAGTGTTTTCAAACTTAAAAAAAAAATGGAATCCTGTTTAAATGAAATCTTAGGCTGATGCATGAGCAAATGCAGTTGTTGAAAGTGGAACTGTAGACCTAGCTGTACGCTGTTTAAATAGAATTTGACATCTCTGAGACCTACCTCCTGGGAATCTGTCGCTCGGACAGGACAGAGGCTGACGGTTTTATGGTCCCTGGCACTGGTTCAGATACAGTTTTCCCTTTGGCAACATTAGAGAGAGATTACCCATGTCCAGAACAGAAATATAAGTAGTCCCAGAGCATCGCGATAAGAGGAGGAAATGTACCTGCCTTTGATATGAGAGCTCTACTCCTCATCTCAGCGATCTCCTCTAGATACTTAGAACTAAAGCAGCCCTCTTTGATCCAAGGAATCTCTTCTCTGTATTTGTGATGTCTCTTGAAAAAATTAGGAACCCATCTGTGCCTAAGACTTGCCTCAATATGATGATGTTGTACATTTGTATGTGCGCACACACAAACACACACATGCACGCACACACCACGCTATCTAATCCTGTTTAAGTTATTGGTCACAACCCGAAGTGTACTTGCCCCGATCTGTTCTTCCAAGGTGTGGACAGAGACCTTATAGGTCTTGTTCACCATTGTATCCTAAGCACCTGTCATGCTGCCTATATTCATCCATGCATGCATGTGTTTATTTATTTATCAATTAAATCCTTTCTCTGTATCTGACACTGTTCTTAACACAGAGAAACAATGTTGATAGAATTGGTTCCTGCCTTGGTGGATCTATATACTTACAGTTGGTACTCTATAAGTATTTGTTCAATTAATGAAAACAGTTTCTTTCCTGGCAAATAAACAGTGGAGCAGTCCTGACTAGGCTGATGCTTTAATCAACTCTCATTTTTAGAGCAGATATAGGTTCATAGCAAAACTGAGCAGCCAGTACAGAGAGCTCTTGTGGACTTCCTGCCCCTCCACACCACAGCTTCCCTCACTACCAACATCTGGCCAGAGTGGCACTTATTACAACTGATGAATATACATTGACACATAATTACCACCCAAAGCCCACAATTTACATTAGGCTTCACTCCTCCTGTTGTACATTCTATGCCTTTAGACAAACGTATAATGCATGCATCTGCCAGTTTACTATTATATAGAATAGTTTCACTGTCCTCAAAGCCTGGCTAGACTTTTAAATTTTATCTTAGCACTTACAGAAATTATGTCTGGCAGGAACCCCTCCTCAGTTACAACACAGCCGTTAGGCCAAACAGAGTTTCCACTCAGACTTGCCTTCTGCCCTTGACCACTCACAAGTGGGCTCTAGATTCAGAGCTTAGAGTCTCAGACCTCAAAAACAGGATCGGTTTATCACAGTACCCCCTGACCCGGTGATTCCTGAGGCACCAAACACAACTTGAAAGTTATATTTCCAACTCCTTCACTTTCTAAGAAGGAAACATAGATCTGCAGAGGTGATTCAGGTCAGCTGGCAGTGGAGAGGCAAAGATTAAGCTAGAACAGCAGGATCAGGAGCACTTATTCCACAGTTATTTCCAATGCTCTATATTAGTGATGTATTCTCTGATGAATCGACTTTCATCAGTGAAAAACAACTAATTGCAGGCAATATTTAATCAATGTTTCTTTAAGGGCCCCTGAGTGGCTCTGTTGGTTAAGCATCCGACTTTGACTCAGGTCATGATTTTGCAATTTGTGAGTTCGAGCCCCATGTTGGGCTCCACACTTACAGCTCAGAGCCTGGCGCCTCCTTCAGATTCTGTGTCTCCCCTTCTCTCTGCCCGCCCCCCATGCTCATGCTCTGTCTCTCAATAATAAATAAAAACGTTTAAAATTTTTTCAAATAAATAAATAAATAAATAAATAAATGTTTCCTGGGAGGTAATATTCCAGATATAGTAAGACTTTTTGTAGCAAGATTAATTGACATTTCCCATTGAGGAAACAGTTCACTGAAAGCAGAAACACGAAGTTTGTGAACGTGGAAATGATCAAGGCTTCCTTTGTGACACTGGCTCTTCCTTTCTGAATTCTGTATGTGGCTCATGAGAAAGCATTTGCAGGGCCGTAGATTTCCTTCAAACTCTATTATTTTGTTTAGTATGAGTGGTATGTGAGGAATATGATTCAGTTCTATAACCATATATGTAAATATACACACATATGGGAATTTGACCCGATCATTTGAACTTAAGTGTAAATATGACCAACAGCTCTGTGGCTACTGTAATCAGAAGGGAAGAATGTCTTAAGCAGCTGAAATCCCCAGGAACCTTAGGCAAGCCAAATAAAATTATTCTCTTGGAAGTTGGCCCTGGCATGAGACTCGCCACCATCACCTCAGGGAGGACTGCATGACATTTTTAGTAAGAGGATATAGTAAAACATTAGTTTCTCCTTCAAAAAATTATCACATTTAAATCCCTTGAGAACAGTGCAAGAGTTCTCCACTACTTCCATCTGAATATAGAATTCTGGAATTTTATTTTTTTTAAATAGACAGAAGCTGACAAATTCATGGAGCCAAGGGCTACAGCGTCCCTCAGGGCGTCACTTGAATACTCATAACAGATGGATGTCTAGACTGTTTTCGAACACCTCAGGGACAAAATTCCACAGTTTTAATTATGAAAACCATTTATGTAATGCATTAATATGTGTGTACATGATTTTCTTACTTTATATAGCAATATGAGGATAAAATGAGATAGCACATGCAAAATGTTGAACACAGAGTCTGAAACATTACAGAATGCAATACATTTTGCTTTTACTTCTTATTCTGCCACCAAACATAAACCAAGATAAATAAATTCTAAAGATAGTAAGTTAATTGCATGTGCATTTCTTCTAATAGACTATAAGCCCTTTGAGCAGACACTATCATTTTTTTTTTTTTGAGAGACAGAGAGAGACAGTCCGAGCAGGGGAGAGTCAGAGAGAGAGAGGAAGACACAGAATCCGAAGCAGGCTCCAGGCTCTGAGCTAGCTGTCAGCACAGAACCCGACATGGGGCTCGAACCCAGAAACTATAAGATCATGACCTGAGCTGAAGCTGGACGCTTAACTGACTGAGCCACTTAGACGCCCCCTAACGTGCATTTTCCTAATGGCCATGATGTTAACCCTCTTTTCATATATGTTTCCATTTCTTCATGTGCTATTTGCCACTTGCATATCCTGTTTGTTTAACTGTCTCTTTATGCTTTTTGCCTATTTTCTATTTGGATTATTTTTTTTAATGTTGGCTTTTAAAAGTTCTTTGTATTAGTATCCGTTATTATATTAGTATTCATTAAAATTAATTTTGAATGATACTTATTTTTTGTTGGTTATGTGGTTTGAAAATATTTTCTTCCAGTCTGCAGTAACATTTTCATCCTCTTAATGTCTTAGGCAAAGCAAAATTATTTAATTTTGATGAGGTTCAACTTACCAACTGTTTTTCTTTTATAGGTTATGTTTTTAATATAAAGTCCAAGAACATTCTGTCTCTCCCTAGATCCAAATATTTTCTCCTAAAATTTTTAAAACAGTTTTATAGCTTTATCTTTCACATATAAGTTCACAGTCCATTTTAAGTTACTTTTTTTTCCAGTCTATTTTCTCTATATTGCTCAGCTTTTATAAATACTATTGATCTGGACTCAAGTGCATTAATTCTATCCTCTCTCATCTCCATTTCACTACTGAGACCATCTAACATTTTTAAAAAAACTTTATTATTGCATTTTTCAGTCCTACATTTTCATTTTCTTATTATGACTTCTATTTCTTTGTTGAGATTTGTAATTGCTTTCTTTCTAAGCAAACCAACTAACTAGCAAACAATAGGAGAAAACTGTATGCAAAATTTAAAAAACTTTTTTGATGTTTACTCACTTTTGAGAGACAGAGACAGAATGTGTATGGGGGGAGGGGCAGAGAGAGAGGGAGACACAGAATCTGAAGCAAGTTCCAAGTTCTGAGCTGTCAGCACAAATTCCAATATGGGGCTCAAACCCACAAACTGTGAGATCATGACAGAAGTCAGATGCTTAACCGACTGAGCCACCCAGGCACTCCTGTATGCAACATTTTAAAATCACCTGGCATTTCAGGTGAATGATAAGATCAAATAAATGCTTTTGGCTCCAGTATCAGGTTCACATTTGTATGCTTGTTGCGGTGAGCCATTAAACAATGGAAGATAATGTCCAAACTTTCCTCACTAAATTTCTCTTTACTACATTGCACTTTTCATTCATTCATTTATTTATTCACTAGCTCATTTGATTTATATTTGTTGAATGCCTGATGTAATCCCCAAAACTAGGATATAAAGACTAACATGTGTTTCTACCCCATTTTTTCTACACAGCTTAGGAAAGGAAATTTAATATTTTCTCTCCAAAATAGATCTCAAATCCATAAAATTCTCTCCATATTTATTGCCATCATCTTTCTTCTGGGCTATTTCCCCACCTTTCAAGATGATCTCTCAGCTTCCTCTCTTAACCAGCAATCAAGTGGTCATTTAAACATGTAAATAGAAACATGTCAGTGCCCTCTTTAAAATTCCCCCATGGCTTCTCATACACGAGGAAGAAAATGTTAATTCTTCATAATGGACCTCAAGAATTTGTCTCCTTTCCCACTCTATTTTGTATCACTCTACTCTCTAACTTTACACTTCTCCTACTTGTCCAAACTCCCAACCTCTTTTCTACCCTGAGATCTCTGTCCACCTAGTTTTCTCAGCCTGAACATTCATTACATTACCCTTCTCCAGCAAATTCCCATTCAGTGTTCTCCAATTCTTTTTGAATGCAGAACCTCAAATTTTATCTTTCAGTTTCTTCATAAGACCTCCCTAAACCCCCAGTCTAAATGTGTGAGTCCCATTTATTCCCTCTTATTTCACTGTGTTATTTTTCTCAGAGTTCTTACCTCAATCTGTTTCTTCAACAAGAACATACAGACTGTGAGGACAATAATAAACATTATTTATAATAATACACTTAAAGAATATCACAGTGCTTGGCACACAGTTGGTGCTTGATACATACTTTTGAATAAGTAAGGGTCAGAATCTTATCTTCAATTTATGAACTGAGGAGAGGTATACACAAAAACTAGGTATTCTGAGTGTTATGTTGCCTCCTTTCTGCCACATAAGGTGTATATCTTGCAAATATATCAAGGATGCGAAAGTGGCAATTGAATAGTTCTGCTCCATCATTGCTTGTGACTGATTAGTCCTATTGTCCAATGCCTCCTCTGGGTCTCTCTGTTCTAATTGCTGCCAACAATCTCTGAAAGCTCCACTCTTCTAGACTTATTTCTCTGAAGTCTCTCAAGGGCTTCAACAACTTATTGAGAGCCTTTATTCAACAATTATTTATCAAGCGTCTCCTCTATGTCAGGCACTGTGTTTGGAGCCAGAGGAAAAATGGCAGACAAGATGAAGAGACAGTCATAGCTTTTATGGACTTCATATCCCATTAATAAAGACAGACGATTAAAAATTAACAGGATGCAGAGAATAGTTTATAGGCAGGCAAGAATAGAAAGAAGACGTTTTAATGCTTTCTTCGTAGTTTATGCAAACGGTGATGACAACTTGGTGGGGAGGAGAGAAGACGTTTATTATAGTTTGGAGTTTATTATAGGTCATGCCGGCACTCCTGTATTCCTCTCATTCCTTCTCCAGTGATTACTCTCCCTTATAGGGACACCACCACGCTGAATTTTAACAGCATAGACAGGTGTTTCTTTTGTTCTGTAATCTATGTAATTGGAATCATGTGGTATGAGCTCTTGTGTCTTTCACTCACATTTTTCCACGTTGTTGCATGCATTTGTAGTTTAATCTTATTGCTATATATTATGCCATTACATGATTCTATCAAAATTAATTTATTCATTTTCCTGTTTATGACAGGTGCATGATTTCCACATTTGGGACTATTACTAATAATGCTGCTATGACCACTCTAGTGCATGATACTTGGTGACATGGAGTAGAAATGCTAGATTATAAGGTATACATAGGTTAGCTTAGAATAGAGTTGCAGTTTTCCAAAGTAATTGCACAGGTTTATAATCCCACTAGCAATTCCAGTTACTTGGTATTTTCTGTGTTTTTATAAATTAGCCATTCTGGTGGATGCAAGAGGCATCAATTTTTACTTTCTTGGTTATATGCGTTCTTTGTGTTTACTTTCTAAAGCTTTCTAAGCCTTTGACTTGTATTCTATTTATTTCTTTTAGGTTTAGACAGTACCTTCCAAATATGAATACCTTTCCTTTCATTGATAGGCTTGTCATCCTCTGTTAGTTTATGTTGCTAGACAGAAGACAACACTTGCTTTCAGATTTTACCTTCATATGCCTTCTTATCGCTGGAAAACAAAAATATTTCATTTCCAATAATCCCACATTGTCTTACAGTGATCATAGACTCTAATTATTATTCCGTGAATTCCACCAGATAAGTGTCATCAATAGATGGCTTCAAAGTCTCTTATCTCTTCAATTATTATCTTATTTGAACAACTCATCCTTTGTTGTCTTTGTGATCCCGTTTTCCCTTTAAACCAATCTCTACTGGTTTCTGCCTCAGTGGTGTTTGTTCCTCCTCCCTCCACCCATTTTCACCTGGTCTAGGATCCAAAGTAACTCTTAGGTATTTTTTCTACTTTGATATGAAGTTATATTTTATATATGAATTTCATGTCCCAGAAATTTTTGAAGAGTTATTTTACCCAGAAAAAAGGGTCATGGAATGGAAATTATTCTCAAATGCTTTGAATGAAAGAGGTCTTCAACAACCAAAGAAATTCAGGACTGTTTTCACAAATATAGTAGAACTATGACTGACTTGTTTCTAAAGTAACTTGCAACATAAGAGTTAAACACTTCCTTATAAACAGTAGCCAATCAAAATGATTAATGTTTCTGAAACTTTGTTAATCGTGGCACCATATCAAAAGGTTAATTAGTTCAACTGAAAGTTATGGTCATAGTAATTTAGGGTTGCATCTGCAGCTGTGCTTGTGGGAATAACCATTGACTAAGAAAATAAAGGACAGTAAAGATCTCCTAGTAGACCAACTGAATTCCTTTGTACATGTGCCTATAAAAATATGTTTTGTGTGATATTGCCACCACTTAATGAGCTACTCAGGTGCTATTTCCTGAGTCCCTGGATGGTTCTATGTTCTACTTTTTTTTAATGTTTATTTTTGAGAGAGAGAGAAAGTGCAAGCTGGGGAGGGGCAGAGAGAGAGGGAGACACAGAATTCGAAACAGACTCCAGGCTCTGAGCTGTTAGCACACACCCTGACATGGGGCTCAAACTCATGAACTGTGAGATCATGACCTGAGCCAAAGTCAATGCTTAACTGACTGAGCCACCCAGGTGCCCCTATGTTCTACTTCTATATGATTATAAGATTCATAGAGGAAATCTCAGATTAAACTATTACATTTTTACTGTCCACTCTTGGCATTTAGGCATGGTTAGATAAATTGTAGACTAGATCTGCTGGAGTTTCAAAGTGACTGAGAAGATTTCTGAAAAGAACATAAACTGTCTCCATTGCTGAATTTCAAGCATATCTGAAAATGCCTGATGAATCAGTGAATTTGTTCCGAAGAGGTCAAATTATGAGCAGGAGATTAAGAACTGTATGGAAAAAGTTCATTCCAAAGGAAGAAACCAGGCAATTGGCTTAGGTCCAACAACAAAGCCTTTAGTCATCAGAGGAGGAGAACTTAGTGTAATGTCTTAGTCGATTGATACATGGTTTCATTCCAGGCTCAACTTCAAGGACCTATAAATTAAAACGGAGAGACTTCTTTTACTAAACACTAATACTTTGTGGCATAGACAACACTAATTTTCACCACCATAACAAAAATTTAAAAATATTCAGAGGGAATATTTCTTAGCTCCATATACCAGAGACATCTTTGTTGTGACGGGGCTCTCGGAAGCCTTAGATGCCCAGGAAAGCTGCAGGAAACACTGCTGTGCTGCTCAGTGGCCTCAGTATCCCTGAGAACAGCAAAGGCCAGTGGTAGGGAAATGGATGTGCTGGTGGAGCCTCATATGGAATATACGGCGGTGCCTATGGAACAGTATGGATGCCATATGTTACATCCTCTTCCTGACAATTTGTGACAACTTCCGGGGGCGGAGAATCAAACATTTGTACCCAGGTGTGGAGTTGGGAGTAGGGAAGGAGGTGGTAAAACTACAGGAGAAAGGATTTTGCAGAAGCTGGATTTTCTGCCAGAGGGAGAATCATTTAAGTTATAATAAGAGAACAAATTTTAAACTAGCTCTAATTTTGAGATTTTTCTCTGTGTAAGTGCAACTATCCTTCTATATAGACACACCTTTATACATTTTATCCATATTCATTGACTGCCTTTATTTTTTTTCCTTCTGAAGCCAGAAACAAACAAACAAAAATATTTGTGGTTATGTAGCAGGATTCTTGCACAGAGGGACCAAACACGGAGGCTTCTCTTTCCAGGAAGAGCTTTATTCATGCTAGCAAGACTCAACGGGCTAAAACCCCGAAAGTCTGAGCCCAGAACGCTGCGGAGTGTAGCCTTCGTGGGCACCCATATACGGTGACACATATAGTCTGATTGGACAGAGTGAAGTTACAAAGTCCTGTCAGAGCTATGCATACATACATAGGCTTTGATTGGGCCATGTTGCCTTCCTTTGTTCTGAGAAGGGCTCCACCACATTCCTTAGGGAAGCGGCTCTAACCTCTACTAAAGTTGGGCTTGTTACAAAATTTCTGCCATTTTTTGGTTCTTTGTCTTGTCTTAACTAAACTTAATTTTTAATTTTTTCCTTAGGTTTCTATCTCTTTGGTTGAATTTTGAAAACTGTTCTTTGAAACTTAACACACTATTTAAAAAAGACTATCGGGGTGCCTGAGTGGCTCAGTCAGTTAAGAGACCAACTTTGGCGCAGGTCATGATCTCATGGTTTGTGGGTTCGAGCCCTGCGTCGGGCTCTGTGCTGGCAGCTTCAGATTCTGTGTCCTTCTCTCTCTGTCCCTTTCCCTTTCATGCTCTCTTTCTCTCTGTCTCAATAATAAATAAACATAAAATTTTTTTAAATACTGTATCAACAAAAACGGATATATTAGTTGTTACTAAATTGATTCTAATTAATGGAGAATAAAATCAAGGGACTAAATAAGGAACAAAACTAAGTACCTACTTTTTTACTGGTAGAGCTGGATTGAGAACCCAACAAGGATCAGAGGCCAGAACGGCACTTCCTATGACCATCCCCCTGAACATATATTCTTGGGCATTGGACAAACTGAGAGCAAAGCACAGGCTGCTGCTAATTTCCCCACCACCCCCTCACCACAGGGGAAATATGTATGACATTCCTCAGGCATTCCTGGTTGCCCAAAAACAGAGAAATGGAAGGAAAACAAATGGTTAACTGATAGAGATCACAGTCATGCAGAACAAGTCTCCATCAGTTTACAAATATCTTAGTAAATTATAAGAGAAAGGCAATCTTATCAATAGCTTAATCCCATAGACTCAGCTTCTTGGGGCCCCTACATCTCCCTCCCCTCCACAGTGATGTGGGGAACAAAAGCAAGAAGGAAATGGTAGGTAAAATTAAATTTCTTTATAACTTGCAGCCCATTGACAGATACTTGAGGTACAGGCAGAGTATAACATCCCTCCAGGAACTCCCTACCGTCTTACTGTTAATGCCTTAGCAGAAGGAAAACACCTTAGCTTGACAACAGCAAGGTCTCCAGTATCTTGGGAGTCCTCTTTAGCATATGGAAGTCCTTCCAGAGGCTTCTCTTTCGCCCTTACTCCCCCTAACTCCATCTTTTCTAACCAGTCACTCTTCACAACCACAGTGCTGCTCTTTCAGCCCATGGGTCATGTCCCGTGCTTTAATAACGCCACCTTTTTGGACCAAAAACATCTCAGAAATTCTTTCCTGGCCACCAGCTCTGGACCCCCACCACTCTAAAACCTTGTCGGGATTAGACCGATTAGATACTGGATTAGAGAGAGCAGAGGACAAGCGGGATCCACCAGGACTCTTTTGTGGTTTGGCGACCACAAAGGTTGTGGGCGTGCAAGATGGCCAGATGCTCAGTGTTGTAGGGGATTACTAAAAGACCACCAACGCCAAATAGAAGCAAGGCATAATTTTATCCATGGCTGCGTGCTTTTATTGGGGCTGGGCAAAACCTAATCTCTCTGGTGTTAAGGAGCAGAGAAGGGCCCCAACAAAGGTGGCAGTGAGAGTATATGGACAGAACACGTCATCATTTAGTTAACCAGTTACAATTGACAGCATTCCTTGGTAGCCAATTACATTATAATACATAGATGTTCGTTTTGGCGGGAACCTGTCATTTTAAGGTTCTTTGCCCCTTTAGAATGACTAATCATAGTTAGACATGCTAGAGACAGTGACCAGGTGACTTTCACCTGTGGACTTTGCTTCAGCCACGTCTTAGTAGAGGGGTGGGGTTACTTAACAGAATCTTGAAAAACAAGTTTAACTTTAGGTTACAATATTCCTTATCGAGTTACATTCTTAGGGTCTTTCCAGATTGCCCAATCTTTAATTATTCACTAGAATGGGAGTTTAAACCGAACTTATATACAGGAAGCTTTCTGATATCTTATAAGTTGACCTAGTACATTTTTATAGGTTGACCTATAACACCCAGCACTTGAGCATAAGTGGGTGATCAGACTTGGCGGTTGAGGGGGATTACTTAGCAGTGCAGTATTTCAACACAGCAGCCCTGCTTCTCAGTAAATGTGGCCGACAGATGTTAGGCTCTCCTGGAGCTCACCATTCAGATATTTTACCTCTGTTCCTACGTGTGGAGTAGGTACTGACTGTCCTCTCGCCATGAAAAAAGGGAGAAAGAAATCCTCCCTAATACTCCCAAACTTTGTGCTCATTTAATTGTTTGTATTTAACAACCAAGCCTATGGTCAGCAAAGAGTGTGGCTCTCTACCTCTTTGGAGGAGGGACCAGTAGAGTATAAGAGAACATCCCACTCCCCACCTCTGCCCCTCTGTTCACCCTCCTTCTAGGTCAATAGTGAATAGTTCAATTTTTGTACTCAGGGAGTTCTGACAAAGCTCAGAATAAACGATTAATTGCTTTAACTCACAGAATACAATGTACTCAAGGCTAAAAACTCAAGGCCCATTCAATTTGCAACCTCAGATTATGTTCTGCCTCGTTGTCAAATATTTCTTATTAGGAACTATACAAAAAAATCCATACAAAAGCAAAAGTACCTCCAATAATACAGTATAACTTTACAGTATCTCACACACTTGAAATTCCTCCTATTAATACACACTCAGAAAGGAATCAAAAACCAAAAGCAAAATCTGATTCAAGTTAATTAAACTTCAAGGAAATCAAAAGTCCAAAATCTTGCTTCTTCAATATGTTTCTATTTTCTGCAAGAAGGAGCTCAGACATATGCAATCTGGGTTCTTTCAGGAGCAGATTGTCCTTTTTTCTATGGGGATAGGTGTAGCTCCTTGGGCAACTTCAGAATTTAATTAACTCCAGTTTCAAGTCACGTTCATGTGTGGTGTGTTATCAGACAAAGAATCCAAAGAGTCTATGGGACATGTTAGATGATCTCAGCTGCAGCCCTCACTCATACAATTTAGAAGAGACAAGATAATTTCAATCCTCCTACACCAATCACCCCCATACATAATATAATGTCACAGTGCAATTGCCGCCATTGAACCATAGCGGAAAAAACTAGAGTAGATTTGACTTCAGTCTTGCCAGAATGCCCCGGTAGTCTGGGCCAGTTTATTTTAGCCCTTCAACCATGAGTTTAAATTCAGTAGTGAGACTGTTTCCATTAAGAGGTTAATTGCGACATTGCTTCCCACATGTGATATACTTCTACATTCTGCAAAAACTGTAAATTTGCTAGGATGGCCTCTCCAGCCTCCAGGCTATATTTGAATCTTTCTTCTTTCACTTTCTGTGCATTTCACTTTTTTCCTTGCTATATCTACTTTGAGAGGTGGGATTCTGGCGTGATTCTGGCATGTGGATGCTAAGGAGTAAGCGTGCTGCCTGGGGATATGATCTCCACTTCCCCTTGAGAGCTGGATGCCCTACATTTTAAAAGAGCCAATGCTCCAGAGTTCATTGCATTACATCCTCCACAATGTCAATCTTCTGCTCTTTTTCTGGATTTCTTCAACTTCAGAAATATCTAAAGGCATTTTTAGCCGTGTGCCATTTGCCGCTCCTGCCTCTTCCTGGAATTCCTTGAGCCTGAGAACCCCATGTGTTAGTGAGATCTTTTCCTTGTCTTCACATCAGCCTCAGCTGGAGATTTCCCCTCCATATATTCCTGAGCTGAAGCTCCCATTGATTTTTCCAATCCATGTGCCCTCAGTGGGTTAAGAGGGGATAAATATATCCTTCCCACGTAAACGTCATCCTGTTCCGTATTCCCTGGGTTTTAGAGGTGGTAGCACGTGAACCCTCCCATAGCACCCCACACACTTTTCTTGCCTTTGTCCATTCACCTCCAGTGTTCTACTCTTTCAGGCGGGCCTGGGTGAGGTTTTACATTTGTACTCACTTCCTGAACTATTCTCTTTCTTCCTCTAAAGCAACAATCACATAGTAATTATAAAACCGCCACTTAACTGAATACTTATGAGGTGCCAGATCCTGTGCCAAGATATTTAAAGGTCAGTGTGTTTATTTCTCAGTTCCTGATGACAGTTTTGAGGGTTAAGGATGTCGAGATATTTTCTGAAGTTTACAAAATTTAAGTTAACTTAAAATTGAGAGGGAGGGGGAGGGATAGAGACAGAAGAGGAAGAAAAAGACAAAGTATCCACTGTCCACATTTCAGTAGAACATCTCTAGCCTTAATAAATCCCAAGTTCCTCACCTTACCAGTCAGTAAAATTACTCTTTCTCCAAAAAAGAAAAACAAGCGAGGCAGTAGAGATTGTTAGGAAATACTTATTCTAGTGCAGGAGAAAGCTCGTGCTTCCTTGTGGTCAAGAGCCCAAGGCCCCTGATTGAGTTGTTTGTAGAGACTAAATAATTTCCTATCAGTTAACGCACATTACTAACATCAGTAATTGCTGCTCCTTTTTTCAAGAATGTTGCAAAATCTTCTCCCCTCTCTGGATGTGAGGAAGAGGGAATAACTGTGTTCTCCACTAATACCCAAATTCAGGACACTCAGCCTAGGATGTGACTACTCACGATTCAAGTGGGAGGAGGACTTGTTGCTTCTTTCACAGCATGTTTCTCTCTCCTCCAGCATGAAAGAAGAGGATGCTGATTAGTGTTTAGCTTGTGATGATTATGTCTCTTTCATGTTTTATGATAATGATGCTCAGTCATTTACTTACAGTGTTATATATAAACTTTAAGGATTTTTTTCCCTAAAATATAGATTGATTGTTTTTATTACAAATAGAAAGCATGTAGAATTTAAGAAATGAAACAGATGAACATGGGGGGAAAAAGAGAGAGGCAAACCATAAAACAGACTCTTAACTATAGAAAACAAAAGGACAGTTGCTAAAGGGGAGGTGGGGGGGAGAGGGGTAAATGGGCGATGGGTATGAACACTGGATATTTTATGTAACTGATGAATCACTGAATTCTCCTGAAACGAATGTTATACTATATGTTAACTAACTGGAATTTAAGTAAACACTTGAAACAAACAAAAAAACAATTATAAAGCATGTCATTGCAAATATTGTATACAGCACTTAAACAGAGGAAAGAAAATGAAAGTCGCTGGTTAGTCTACTTCCAAGAGACAATTACTGTTAACATTTGTGGCAACTTCTCAGGGATTTTTCTGTTTATATAAATTCACAACTTTAACAGAAGTTAAAGTGGGGCATCCATTCCACAAATGCTCATGAATTTGTAAGGCTGTAATTTTTCCTTTAATAATATGCCACTGGCAACGATCCATGTTAATATACAGACACATCAACATCTTAAACATCTTGAAATAGTCCATTGTAGGTAGGAGAGCCTGGGTGGTGATTGAGTGTCTGACTCTTGAGTTTGGATCAGGTCATGATCCCAGGGTCATGGGATTCAGCCCTACATCTGGCTCAGGCTGGGCATGGAGCCTGCTTAAGACTCTCTCTCTCTCTCTCTCTCTCTCTCTCTCTCTCTCTCTCTCACATTCTCTCCTTAACCCCTTCTCTCTCTTTCCTCTGCTCCTCTACCCCCCTCCCACACTCTCTCTCTTAAAATAAAAAGTTGAGGCACCTGCGTGGCTCATTCAGTTAAGCAGCCGAGTTCGGCTCAGGTCATGATGTCACAGCTTGTGGGTTTGAGCTCCACCTTGGGCTTTGTACTGACAACTTTGAGCCTAGAGTCTGCTTCAGATTGTTTGTGTGTGTCTCTCTCTCTCTGTACCTCCCTCATTCACAGTCTATCTCTCTCTGTCTCTCTCAAAAAATAAATGCTAAGAAAAATTTTTTAAAAGTCCATTGTATGGCTATGTCTTCATTTATATATCTATTCCTCTATGAAAAAACATTTAAGATGATTCTAGTGTTTCACTATTAAAATATTCTTATCATCTTTTAATGTTTTGCAGATATATTAAAATTCTGGGACATTTTCTGCTACATGTAAACTCTACGTTAATTTGTCAGAGGCAACATGTATTGGGAAGCTATTTTGTTTGTTAAGGCAAAGTGGACTTAATCATAAATTGCTCCTCAATTCAGCATCACTAAGCTTGAAATTAGCAGAATTACTTATAAGATTTTGGAACTAGTTTGATTATAAACCTAGTTTTCAGTGTCATGATAAACTTTTCTATTATTTCTCTGCTTTCACAAGTTTTTAAGTTATTTTTCATAAAAGTATGTGTTTTTAAACAGAGAGAATTTCAAATAAGATAACAATTTTTTGAAATGCAATGTCTTTAACATCATAAGAACAAACTGTCATATTCTAAAGCATTTTTCAGCTAGAAACTATCTCTAGGTTAATCAACTACTAGTGAAAGCAATGAGGTCAAGGAGAGAAATTTTCTCCTGGATTTTGTCACAGGAAAAAGATCTCTATACTTTTTAAAGTGTAGAAATACATGCTCTAAGGATACAGAAGTAGCCTGTTCCTATGGGGCAATAGAAACACAGAAATCCTGCAGCACAGAATGAACTCATTGCCTTGACATTGCCCATGTTTTGCTATGGAATCTATTTAGAACACAAATTAGGACCAGAAGGAAAGTCACTGAACCAAACTCAGAGGTTGAAAAGAAACAGCTATGAATTTTTAGACATTCTGTATTTCTTAACTTTACTTCAAGGTAACAATTCTCTTAGAGGTGTGTACCATGGACCTGAACTAAAGTATATATTTTTAATTCTCAATTTTGATCTCTTGTGGTTCTAACTCAAACATCTATATTTCATTTTTTATTCATTTATTCATCCATTCAATAAATATTATTGAGCATTTATTATAGTCCAAATTATATTATAGATTCTGGAGATACATCAATAACAAAAGAGAGTGAAATTGCTGTCCTCACAATTAACTGATGAATATTTTGTGATTCAGTAACCTGTCACAGATATACCTGGAGATCTAATATGTATAATTTGTTATTTCCAATTTTCTAACATAACAGGATTTCCTGACGTCCTTCAGACCTGGTAGTTTGGTTTTTATGTTTGACTCTTGACTGTCTAACATGGACAAACCCTCCCCCCCCCACATGGACAAAGACATGACTACTTTATTAGTCCACTCAATCAGTATAGATATTTACAAATGAGTTCTAATTTACATCCACAGAAAATGGCTTACTTCTAATAACTGATGTAATATTTCTTTAAAACCATCTTCCTACTGCCCTCACCAACTTTGGGAAGCAGGAAAAATATAATTCGGTTTAATCTAGTATTTATATTGATCAAATAATTTAAACTTTTTAAGTGACAGTTTTATTCAAGTAAATTGTTCGTCATTCAGATTTCTTGTCCTTCTCCCACCTACCCCCATCTACATATACCCAACATGATCTCATTCAAGATAGTGAGGGCTACATAACCCACCGTGATCGATAGGAGAGGAGGGGACAGCTCTACATTCAGGTCCTCATATAGCTGCTGTCGCATTATGCTAAAGTTTGTGGTTGGGGAATTTCTTGCATCCTCTTTGGTTTGATCAAGACTGCAGATTCTCTTCTCCTCAATCAATTTACCTTCACTTGTTGGTAGTTGGTGGTCCTGAGCATGGCTGCAGGGTACCATAGTTGGGTATAGTTGGCCACAGTACACTCAATCCCAGCCAAGCCTCTGCGGAACTTCTGGCAGTTACCACAGCTGGACTCCCAACTATCTCTCCAACCCCATATCAACTCCACTTTAGAGTATGCGGTATCTTCCAGGTCCTTCCCACAGCACACAGGCGGGAACAGTGCTTAGGAGTTTTGTCTACGGCTCTCATTCTGTCTGAAGACTGAGAGAAGGGTAGGAGCAGCATTCTGCAGCTCTGTTCTCTTCAAGGCAGACTTGTTCAAACAGTTCTTGACTCAGGACTCAGTTCTACCTGATATGTTTCTCCATCTTACTACAGTTTCCTGTTTGGTGTGACAGACACACATACATATGTCAGGCATGGCACAAGCCCCATATTCCCAGCTTGTGCCAAAAATGTTTTTGATTTTCCTTGGGAGTTTTCCATTTAAAAATTGACCTAGCTTAGTGAGGCACGTAGGCTAAATGATCTTAAGTCACAGTCCATAAAACAGAACTACCACCAACAAGTGGCTACAAAAACATTTGGCTGAAGCTGATGGGGAGGTTGATACAAACGAGTGTAAAGAGATATGTCCTTTGGCAGGTGAAAAGGTATCTGGATCAGCATCACAGTATAAACGTGGTTGCCAGCGCTCTTTATTTTCTCAAGTCATTTGCAATTTTAGAGATGCCCAGTTTGCACTAAAGCATAATGAAGCCCGTGAGATTTTAACATTGTCGGCCCAGTTTTAAAATGTGGTTAGCGGACTTGTTAATGTAGTGTGAGTTCCTAGGACTGCATTAGGCCAATCAGTCTAATTAGGTTGCATACCCACTGGGCATGGATTGAGTGCTTTACTAAGTTTTGCTTTAAGACTTAGTGCATTTTTTATCTCAATAAATTTCATCGCACTAAATTCCAAAAAGTGGTATGCAAATCACCCCTTAAGTATTATAAAAGTAAAAGCACATGATTTGTGGAACTAATACTTGCACTCGATTTGAAAACTGGTCTCTCACTTTATGAAAGTGCTTTGTGACTGTTACATAATTTTTTTTAAACAGTGAAGGAAAAACTATAGTGACACCTGTATACATTACATAGATATTAGGCTACCAGATCCCTGTAGGATTCTATAATTTTACATGTATACAAAGACAATGTTTAAACATTAATTTGTATTATCTCCATCCAACGTTTGGTAGACTGATTTATTAGTTGCTCAGCTGTTTAATCAGTAGCTCAAGATTCCCGTGGGAGTTTCCTCTTCTTTCATAGGCTAAACTGATACAATATTGGTCTACTACTGTTGTGCTTCATTGATAGCTAACTTTTAAAATTTTATCAGAATGAACCATTTTCTACTGTCTACAGCCATTTGTGTAGTTTTTTAATGTTTATTTATTTACTTTTGAGAGAGGAAGAGAGAGAGAGTACAAGCAGGGAAAAGGGCAGAAAGAAGGGGAGAGAGAGAATCCAAAGCAGGCTCCCCATTGTCAGCACAGAGCGTGAGGCCAGACTTGATCTCCTGAACCCTAAGCCACCCAGGCTCCCGTCTATGACTCTTTGTATTATATATATACACATATATATATGTGTGTATAATATATACATATATATATGTGTGTGTGTGTATATATATACACACACACACACACGCACACACACTCAGAGGTAAAATATTTTTCAAGAGAAACTTTTTCTAACTATATGCCCATATTGTGGTATTTACACTATAAGATTCATGAGGGCACATCCAGATCTTTTCCATCTTTGATTTATAACACAGAGTCTGGCACATGGCAAGAGCACAACCAAATATGAATGAATAAATAAATACCTGATTGAAATCTCCTGGCAATAAGGAGCACCTAATCATGTGTTAATGAGCTATTACCTCAGGAAAGATAAAGAATAGTGACTTCAAGAGACACTGCCTGTGAAGATTCTGCCTTAAGAACATCAGTGAGGAGGAAACTCATTCAAGATCTAAAGATCTGTGTAGACAAACATTTCCCTGCAGATAACACGCCTGTATTTTGCTTTGGTCATTGCAAGTTTGCCTTCCTTGAGAATATCCTTTAGATTTCACAGAGTCTATAAGGTCCATATGAAGTGCACAAATGAGAAAATAAACTCAACATCTTATAAACATTTTACAGTATCAAGTTATCCTAGAGTTGAGAAGAATCTTAGAGGTCATCAGGCCAAGCTTCTACCAAAATTTTGAGATCCTTTCCAGCCATAGAAATCACCCAGCCTGAACCTTTTTGCTAATATAGGAATTATGTACTTTATAATTATGTACTTATGTGCTTATAAGCCAAACAAAAACAGATCCAGACCTTAGAGAAATGAGTGGGCCTGAAGAAAAGAACTGTATGTGTGGGACAGAATAAATGGTTCCAGATAGAACAGAAGAAAACTGACCTAATTAGGAATCAGGACTGTACTTGGACCAAAGGGAAACATGTTTTGATAGCCAAAATTAGTTAAGGAGACCAAAGCTTTACATACATTGTGGAAATTGTAATTTCAAAGATAAAGTATCTTTCAGGCCACATTAGAGACTGCTAACTGACACCCTCAATCTATTATTATTTCTCATCTTCATTTGTATTGAGTATTTTAACAATAAATGTAGTAACTTTAACAGTAAGATAATTATCCCTTTTCTAGTCTCTTTTGCATCACAGTGTGACCATGTGCCAAGTTCTGGTCTAAAGGACATGGACAGAATTTGTATATGTAACTTCTACATATCTGTGAAGAGGCATATCTACTCCTGTGCCTTCTTCCCCCTTTCATCTGGCTGAGATAGGAGTGTGGTGGTGAGAATTTGTAAACATATCTCTTAGGGCATAGAAGAAATTAAGGTTGTAATTATAGACTATTTAAAAAAATATAAGGACAAGAACTTTTCTTTTAAAACTTATGAACTATGATCTCAGCACTGTAACTATGGTCTCTGGGTGGAAGGTTCTACTGAAAGGAACCAGGACTCACTGAAGAAAGTTTGTTGCAAGGCTGAGTCAGGAAAGGTACAGTATGTATAAATCCAGAACATCTGTCATAACAACAAGTAAGAAAGCTCTCAAAATATACTGGATTCATGTAATAATGAATCAGGAACAAAAAGAGATTTTCACTGGATAAAAATAAACATTTTGAACAACAAAATAAAAAAAAATTCCCAGGTAGTTAAGTCCATGAGTTCATAAGGGTAAATACCTTCCCCACTACTCTCATGCCAAGGCAATAAATAAATAAATAAATAAATAAATA
>NC_043707.1:60190881-60192868 GCF_006229205.1 Suricata suricatta
CCTCTCTCCCTATCTCATTAAAGAAATTAAAGGTATATTGAAATAATAGCAAAAGGTTTTTCCTCTAAATTTCCAAAATTGTGTCAAATTGCTATTTCTAAGTGACTCAACAGAAGATGAATACATTTATGATTTTATTTGTTGGGATGAATGAAAATGAATAACACTCCCTAGTGCAGAGGATGAATTGACCTGAATTGCATTTGATGTCCTCTCTTTTTTCCTTCTAAAATCTTGTACTTCTGCATAATTAAATCAGCATAATCAATAACCCATGAATAAACCACCATTAATAGCCTCATTTTTATTTTCTTTGCTTGACTTTTTTTCTATTAGGTGTATATAATGCGTAACATCTTTGTCATTAAGTTGTGGGGAAATTTTTAAATTTTATTTCTTTTTTTCTCACAGTTTTTATTAAAATTCTGGTTAGTTAACATATAGTGTAGTATTGGTTTCAAGTGTAGAATTGAGTGATTCATCACTTATATATAACACCCAGTGCTCATCCCAAAAAATGCCACCTTAATACTACCCATCACGCATTTAACCCATGTCCCGTTCACCTCCCTCCATCAACCTTCAGTTTGTTTTCTACCACTAAGAGTCTCTTATGGTTGGGAAAATAAATTGTATTCTTTTATAATGATTTTCTCTAAAATTCTCCTCTAAATTATGAGTGGAATGAATGTTCTCACTAAAGCAGAAAAAGAATGCCTTGACTAAAGAATTATTACCCAAATGCCTTACTATTGCCACTATAATGCCATAGTAATATACAATTCATAAAGAATATACATTTAGTAATTAAATGTTTGTCCTTTTTTAATTGTTAAGAGAAATCTAAGATATTCAGTGTGTATACCATGCAACAGACACTATGTTGGACATTTAGATTATTGTCTTATTTAATTCACAGAACATCAATATGAAGTGTTGCTATCGAGCATTATCTATGAAAAAAATCAGCCTCATAGAAACAAAATATTTGTTTTCAAAATTGCATAGATCCTTGAGCAAATAATGAGGGATAGATACATAAAATAATGCCCACATGACTACGGTCAGTCAAAAATTTAGGAAGAAAATTTTAAAGAAAACTAAATGATTCCATATATTGAAAATATATGTCATAAACAGTGGCTACATATTTGCATATTTGCTGTTTCCTTATAGAGTATGTTATAAAGTGACTCTTAGCATCAAACATTTGACTAGCTGAATATCAGGGTCTCTTATAAATGGAAGATTCTATCATCTTCTGATGTTTGTATGATGGCTTTGATTTGAGATAGATTCCCAAATTGAGTAGAACAAAGTTATCAGATGAAAAGTTTGCCTTGCAGATGTTTGCACCCTGTACAGACGTAGCAAAGGAGGCGTGGAGGAAGGAGGCTGGTGCAGGGTTGGGGGAGGGTTGGGGGTGGGGAAACAATCTGTAGGAAGGAAGGCAATAGTTAGTTATATACAGCAGAACTAGAAATCCTTCTTGAAGAATTTGGTGAGTTTCTAGTGTACTGAGACCTCACAGTGAGTTATCATTTGGATTATTGGCAAGAGTTCCAGTCAGAGGAGAGTCAATAGTCCTAGGGTTAGAGCTACGAGGTCCCATAAACAGACTGGGATTCTAATACTGACTTGCACGAAGTCATTAGCATCACTTCTATTGATTCTGTGACACCAGGATTCATAAGAAATCCACATATTCTTAGAAATGAGGGGTGTAGATGGAGAGAGAGGAAATTATTCTAACTGAATTCCATTAGATGTTTAGTTATTAAGCTAGATATTTTTAAAATTGTTAGTGCTTTTTGTTTTTTGAGAGTGTGGGAGAGAGAGAGAAAAGAGAGAGTGCAAGCAGGGGAGAGTAGAGAGAGATGGAAACACAAAACCTGCACCAGGCTCCAGGCTCCAAGCTGTCATCATAGAGCCTGAGGTGGGACTTGAACTCAAAAATTCAGAGCTCATGACCTGAGCTGAAGTTGGA
>NC_043707.1:60192968-60197600 GCF_006229205.1 Suricata suricatta
CCTACTGATTTCTCCTTCTACTCAATGATTCTACTCCAGCCACATTGCCCTGCTTGGAGATCCTGGAGCACACCCAGCATTCCCCTGCTTCAGAACTCGGCACTTGCTCTTCCCTTTTCTGAGAAAGTTTATGCTCATGTGTTTGCCTCTCATTTCCTTCAGTCTCTGCTCAGATGCCACTCCCTGATCAAAGGCCTTAGCTGACCACTCGATGTTTTGTCTCTGTCCCTCTCCCTGCCTTATTCTCCTCAGTTCACTATCTCAGTATTACATAGGTGTTCTCTTATCATCAGTTTTCCCCTGCGTGAATATAATCCAGAGCATACTTTTTTCATTCTCTTCTTTATTCTCAGCATCCAGAACTCTACCTTTCATGTATTCACACTCAATAAATATTTATTGGCTAATTAATAGTAGTGTTGCAGGATTTTTCACCTCAATACCCGGGGTTCATTGTCTCGTGGCTTCGAAGAATGAAGAGGTGGACACGAAATGAGCAGCAGTCAAACGTTTATTACAGTATAAGATTAGAAAGTAAAAATAGTAGGAAAACTCTCTTTACAGAGAGGGAGTATCTGAAAGTGAATGGCTGTGACTATAGGCAAGGGTCCTTGTTGTATAAGGTTCTGGTTAGGCCCTCCTTCTCTTCTCCTGATTCCTTCTCAGGTTTTATTTATTGGCTTTATAACTGTAGGTGCTACATTGTTCATTCCTGACTGACTGTTTCCATTGTATGAGGAGTGATTTATAGCCATACTTAAGTCTTTGGTCTGTTACATTCTTAAGGGTAACCTTATGCCTGAGGGGGTTTCCTGTGGTCAGACACTCCCAGTTTGTTCCAAAATTTGTGTTTTTTCCCACCAAGGCACTTCAGGTCCTAATCTTTCCCTTTCTGACTATTTTATCCTATCTTTTCCTGTCATAATAGCACACTTAATATTCCATAATATAATTTATTATAACTTATTCGCACTATTTATATAATACATATGTACACTTTTGTTTCCATATACAAAATGTATTTTTACAGCAACCAGTGATGCCTAACACTGCACTTGGATTTTATGTACATTATCTGTTTTAGCTCTTAGGACACCACTTAGACAAGGGTAATATTATTCTTATCTTATAGATATGGAAACAAATCCAAAGAGGTGAAAACTGCTGAACATGGTCACCAATCACAAACCCTGTCTCTAGCTTCCCAAACTGAAGTTTTTCCCTATTAGCTTATATGTGAATTTAGTCCAAACAGTGCTATTTGCTGGAAATTTAATTAAATTAAGTAACACATCAATTAAATATAAGTATCACTTATATACGTTTGAAACCTGGATCTTTAGAAATAGCAATTGCATTAATTATTTGACAAGAACGATTTTTCCATATCCTTTTATTTTCTTCATTCATTAATGAAGGAACATTTAAGATCCATGAAATAATGGAGTTCCCTAAACCATTGGACATGAAAGGCTGGAAAATTGTGCTGTTTCAAGCTCATTAGGACACTGACATTTCTATTTTTAGAAATATTTTTGGAGAGCACAAAGCTTGATGGAGTCCATGAAAACTTGAGCCTAAAAGCTTTATTCATCGATCTAAATTTTTAAAAATGAACTAATCTTTAACATTTTTTTTCAGATGTATTTCTATGCTACTAATTTTCTATTACTTTCTACTCAAGTTCCCACATCCCTTCCCTCAGGCCTTTATATTTTTAATTGTTACAGATATACTGTAGCCTAGAACAAGAAGACGGGGAAAAATAAGTATTTGCTTTATAAAATCTTTTCTGTAATTTTTTTGACGTGTTTCTCTGCTTCCAAATTAATCACAGTTCAGAAAGTGGTGTTGCTAACGCTCCAGCATGAAGGTATGAAGATACAGACGTTTGAAAAATCTGGACCTAGACAGAGTATCTGTTCTGCCCTGCTCTGCCTCTGCCTGTCTTGTTCATCTCTGTGTGTAGTTCGGCCATCCACCCAGGGGCAGGGTGTCTATTTTTACAATGCCCGGAAATCACCCTGGGCATCTCTTTTCCATCTCTAGGCTTTCTGTCCCCCTAATCACATCCATCACTAAATCCTGGTGACTTTACTTTCTAAATAATTCTCCACTGTATGAACTTCTCTCCCTATTTATTGTCACAATCCTCATCCAAGCCTCTGGCTTACGGCAACAGCTTTCAAACATGTCTTCCAGCTTTCACTCTTTAAACAAATAGCCAGTGTGATTTATTTTAAACGGAATCAACTCATATCTGTATCAATGTCTTCCCATTGCAGTTAGGGAAAACATCAACTCTTTTCCATAACTACAATATTCTTTTGATTTAGCCTGGCTAACACCACTGTCTCTCTTACGATCTACCATCCTGCACATGGAACTCCACCTGAGCATGGCAGGTAGCTCTCCTGTGCCTAGAATGCTCTTTCCCACGGTCTTCATGGCTGACTTCTTGCTTTTGGGTCTCAGGTTAAATTATTCTTCTTCAGACAGGCTTTCTGACCACCCAAAGTAAACTAATTGTGTTTATTGTATTCTCTGTGGAAAAAAAAATCATATTCATTCTCTTTCTAATACTTTTTGCATTCACAATGATGTATTTACTTGTTGATTGCATGTGTCTCATTAGATTGTAAGTTTCATGATGTTGTTCTCCAGTGTATGCCCAGGTCCTAGCACGGTGCCTGGTATGTGGTAGTTTCTCAATAAATCGTCATTAAATGAATGGATTAACTACTTGAATTGTTTGGTAAACTTAGCTAACCAACATTGTTTGGTTCACATTATTTTACAAGATGTTTAAGCCAAATAAGCTTAATTATTAGATAGAATAAAATTATATACAGTCATATTTTTATAATTGTTCTTTACATTTTTGATAGTACAAGAGTAAATTTGTCAACAAAACATTAGTTATCAGACAGACTATAAATGTTGGGCTCCTTAATTAAAAGTGAAGGCATAGCTGACTCAGCACCGTGAGTGCCTTCAGGGTCCTTCATGAAAGTATCTCCTTCAGTGATGCTTCTGTCCCCTCCACAGGACAAGGATTAGTGCCGCTCTGGGAAAAGGACTCCACATTGCCCATTTCCACTGCCCTTAAATTCTGCCTCGTTCAAGTCAACTCATGCACATAGATGTCTGAAAACAGTCATGTCCATTGTTACCACCTCAGTGGATACATATGGATCTTAGTTTAAATCTCATATCATGTGTACATCCACATGGCACAAAAAATGTTTTCTTTTTATTCTTAAAGGGAAATTCTTAATATAAAAACTTAAGCTTAAACGTAGGATACAAAATAATGTGGAAAAGAAATTGTAGGAAATTTGACTACAGTCAAAATGACTGTTAAATGTCATTAACATTTAAATGACATTATAATCTAAGAAATAAGGTAACATTTAGGCTTATTATCTATTCACTTTCCCAAACTATTTCTAAATTCTGGGAAGAACATGAAGAAAATAAAAAGTTAAACATTTTTTAAACATGTTTGTTCATTACAGAGAGGTTTCCAAACATTTTATATGTACTAAATCACTTATGCACCACAAAAATTCATTGAGGTGGGTAGCATTACTTACCTTATTTTACAGATTATTAAACATGACACAGAGATATCTTAAGTAACTTGTACAAAGTCATATAGCTAGTAAGTAGCAGGAGTAAGATTTGAATCTAAAACCCGCATCCTTAAATATTGTGCAATACAGCCTCTGTTGAATTATATTTCAATCTGCTCTTAAAGAGCTTACATATTAGTGGGGCACTGTTATGCCCAGATTACGGGGTCCCCAAAAGCCAAGACCACCAGGGACACATATGCACATATGCACGAATCCACCAGGGACACATGCAAAAGCAAAGGGCATTTATTCGGGCTTAAGCCACCAACGCAGTGGATCTGTGCTGAGAGCCCCGATGGTCAGTTGGGCAGGGTTTTTATTACAGTTGGGGGCAAGGGATGGGGTGAAAGGTGGGGTGAGGGGCAGGGATTACAGGATGATTGGGCGACATGTTGGCAGAGGTTGTTGCGGCGTGGGGTGATTGGCTAATTTAAAACTAAGTGGGCCTAAAAGGTAGTGAGAATGTCAGGTACCTTTCTGGCTCTTATGATTGGCCCAGGCTAGGGGTGGTGCTCGCTCAGGCAATAGGTGGGTGTGGGTTGTTTTTTCTTTCTCCCGCTGCTGAGTCACTCCTGGTGTAAGGATGCAGGTCTGAAACTGACTCCATGAGACAGTAGAAGGGCACACATCACCCAAGGCAGAAGGGACCACCCTTGTAACACCCAATCAGGAAAGGCCAGCTAACATCTTTAACATTTCTAAGGGCGGACCTAAAGATGGAGGCTAAGACTAGTCACGCCCTAGGTGAGGGTCCTGGGCCCACTCTGTGGTTGGTCAATACTCTAAATGTTGTGATTGGGTCCCGCCAAAAGTAACAAATACTCTAGGCAATGTGAATGGTTAAACCTGCTGTCAATAATATTGTATAATAATAATTGGATCACTGTACCTATGTCACAATTTCCTGTAACTCCCCCTTCCCGAACTCATAAAAGCCCTACCCTGCCTTTGTTCGGGGCTCACTCCACGTGGATCCAGTGTGTTGTTGAAGTCT
>NC_043707.1:60197700-60234763 GCF_006229205.1 Suricata suricatta
TTGGGTCCCGCCAAAAGTAACAAATACTCTAGGCAATGTGAATGGTTAAACCTGCTGTCAATAATATTGTATAATAATAATTGGATCACTGTACCTATGTCACAATTTCCTGTAACTCCCCCTTCCCGAACTCATAAAAGCCCTACCCTGCCTTTGTTCGGGGCTCACTCCACGTGGATCCAGTGTGTTGTTGAAGTCTGTGAGCCCGAGTTTAGGCTGGCTGGGCCTAAATTCGAAATAAAGCCCTTTGCTTTTGCATGCGTGATTCGGTCTCCCAGGTAATCTCTGGTTTTGGGGGCGATATTAAAATCTGGGCATAACACTGGGAAAACAGTAATTTAGGCCTTCTAGTTTCTGAGGCTTATCTGAAGCCTGTCATGGCATCAGTTTGGTCCTTCAGCACCTGGGTGGCTCAGTCGGTTAAGCATCTGACTTCAGCTCAGGTCATGATCTCACAGTTTGTGGGTTCAAGCCCTGCATCACGATCTGAGCTGTCAGGACGGTGATGGCTTAGGTGGAAAATTGGAGGAGAGAGAGCCCGGAGTTTATTTCTTTCCTGGCTGGTCACCAGTCTGGCATCTCTCTCTTGCCAGGTTTTGTGCCTTTATTTATAGATTTAGGTGTTAACATGACATCAAAAAGTGGAATTTTTACAAATAATTTTCAGTGATAAAGATGCTTTGAAAAGGGTGCAGAAACAGGTTTTACAGAGGCATTTTTTGCAGAACTACTGTAACTACAATGAGGTAACTTACACATAATAGGATAACGGGATATTCTCAGTAAAAAGCAGATAACATACGTATTTGTTTGAACCAGTAGTAAAACTTACAACTAAGAAGATAGAATGTTTTCAGTGAGAAGCAGATAACAAACACATTTTATAACAATAACGCTAAGATTCAGGCATAAACAAGGCTAGGAGGCATTCTATTTGGCTCACCAGAGAAAGAATGTATTCACAATGGTTAGTAAATAAACCTTTTGTCAACCTTGTTCTTCAATGTTGAAGGTGTAAGCACCATAGGCGAGCCCTAGATGAGCTGGCATTTGCATATGAGTTTAAGTTGTAACTACTCTTACCCATCCTCACAATGGGCACCAAATTAGCATATGTATGCACAGTGACCTATGCTTGGCTCTTGTTGGTTTCTTAAATTAGGCTCTTTTTTTCTGGCCAGAGTAAATATTATTCTTGTGTTCTTTAACCTCTTAGGAAAGCCTTTTGACAACATCTGCAGTGCTTTGTTTAAATTCCTCTTTATAGAGATGGGAATATGCTTCTTCCCATGAGGTATCTGTGTGGGGAGTATCGGTATGACTTGGAGCGTTGTGAGGCCTAATCAATAGCAACAAGCTTAAGTTCACATGAGCAGTAGTAGCAGAAGGAGATGCCAGTTTCCGCCTCTCATGGCAGGAGCCGTCCACGTTTGCCATGTCCTTACCGTGACCATGTCATCCAGCAAGGCTGGTGCGTCTCCCAGCAGTCAATAGCTTGTTTTCCAAGGGGAAAAACAGGTTTTCTCAGGATATGTAACATTTGCTCCTATAATCGCAAAAGAAGAAACTCCTCTAACACGTTTTTTCACAAGGTGCAATTCACATATTTTTAGCATAAGAAGGCAAGTCACTCCTGATATCAGTCAGTCAGGGGCCTTGGGGGTCTGTGCTCAAGCAGAAATTGAGTGGGTGAAGACGAGGGTCCCCATCTGATGGTGGGAGGCTTTGCAAACTTCAGAAATTGCTCTCAGCACCTTCAGTTGAGATTTATGGAAAGGCTTCATGGAAGAGGTGCCATTGAAATTTTTATTAAAGGATAGTTAGAATTCATGTCTGGAAAAATGGGGTAATAGATCTTAAGTAAAGCCTTATGAGCAGAGTAGTAGAAAGTGTATGCAGGAAATAGGAATTAACTCAGTTTGACTAAATCAGGATAATTATTTTAAAGCGAATAAGATTATACTAAGTAAAAACATTTACTTTAATGTGATTCATAGGAAAATCTAATTACTCAGTTGGTATGGGCATTAAAGACAACTTTTTTTTACATTTCATGATTTGATCAATTTTCTTCCTTTTATTTTTAATGTAGACATAGCTTTGGGTTCTGAAATATACCTACAATACCTAAAAACTCATGATTTACTTTAAGTTACTTAAGTTTAAGTATCTCAGTTGGTTAAGCGGCTGAGTTAGGCTCAGGTCACGATCTCACAGTTCATGGGTTCGAGCCCCGCTTTGAGCTCTGGGCCAACAGCTCAGAGCCTGGAGTCTTTGAATTCTGTGTCTCCCTCCCCCCTACCCCTCCCCCACTTGTGCTCTGTCTCTCTCTCCTCTCTCTCTCAAAAATAAACGTTAAGTCCACTAGTGGTAAAATGCTTCAAAATATTCCCTCAATTTCAAGTGTTGTCATTAATGATCAAATATTGGTATATATCTGAAAAAAGTCTGAAAGACCATATATGGAAATGTTAAGTTTAAACAAAACTAATTCACATTTATTCATTTACTTATTCATTTGACATTTACCTTTCAAGGATTTGTTATGTTCCAAGAAAGGTGCTAGACACAGGTGAGGCATGATTGAGATAAGGTCACTCACATTCTTTTTACTAATACACTCAGCATAGAATTAAAATGGACAAGATTTGCAATAATAAAGACATGCTGTATAAGTACTTGCATTTTCCCCCTTTATAAAATGATTCAAACTTAAACTAGCAATAAAATTAAATTAAATACAATTATGCTGATATACAAAAGAACAGATTTTTTTTAAATTATACCTGGAAGGATTTAACAAAAGTAAAGCCAAGAATCAGCTTCCTCTTTCATTCTGTGTATGATCCTGAATGAAGGGGAAACTGAAGTGGTGGCATCGGATTTGCAGAAGAAGCATGCAAAACCTCCCCAGGTGAAGTCCTAAAAAGATTTAAACCTTTTATTTCTATACGTTATAATATTAGAATGAAGTAGCCAAGAGCACAGAAAACCACAAAAACAACCTGGTTTTCGATTTGCGCACATCTTAAAAGCTAGGCCTCTAGCTTAAAAGCTAGCCTCTGCGCGCTGGACGCTTCAGATAGTGCCACGGCTTTCGGGGCACAGACCTCGGACTTCTCCCGGACACAGCCCCCCACCCCTCGGGCTGAGGCTGGGTCTCCCACAGAGGTGGGCGGTGCCCAGGACTGCTGCCAGGGGGCTGGGCCCTGCAGGAGGGACGACCCCCGAGCCCGGGTCATGGAGCAGCTGTGCTATGGCTGCCGGCTGCCGCGTGAACATGAAGGACGTGCCCTCCTTTGACCTCCTGCCACCTTACATCTTGGCCGAGGCCCAGCTCCGCAGCCAAAGGGCCTCACAAGACATCCAGGAGTGTCTGGTTGAGGACAGCGCTGAGGACTCGCTCGTCGCTGAGACCTGAGCTCGGGACCACCTGGAGCAGGATGGGAGGATGGGCCGGCGGCATGGGGTCATATAAATTAAACAAAAAAAGGGAATCATTCGCGAACAGATCTGCTACACGAAACATGGCACCTGGATCCAGTTCGAAGACACTTTTCTGTTCAGATTCTTTGGTCTCTGTGGATTACATGAAGATTGTCTTGCCTTCCTCTTTCTCACAAAGTGAAGGGTAGTAGACAGATATTTGCCCACAGTTTTACGCCATGGGATGTCGGGAACTAGTAGCGTGAGTATCAAAGGATGCCAAAATATTATCACAATTTTCCATAAAAAGTTTTCAAAAAACAAGTTTATTTTAGGATCTTTGGCATAGGAAGATAATGGGTGGATTTTGGTAGGACTTACATAATGTGTTATAATTTAAAATGAACTATGTATTCTAGGAGGCACTGCAAGGTTAAAGGAAGTTTCAACAGTGAATAAAATAAAATAATCTAAATAATGTTAGTGCCCCCTGGGGTTACATTTTTGTAACTTTATTATTTAGCGGAATTTTCTGATGTGGGAAGACAAAGGATTCACTGGAGATAGATGTGCAGGGGACCAGCCCATGCACCAGAGTCTAAGGGTCCCTGAGTAGGGGGTTGGTGTCAATGAAATATCTATAAGACAGAAGACAGACAAAGTGAATGGTGGCAAGATTGCACTTTACTGTGATGCTTAGGATCTTTATATACCATAGGTGATTACATCATTTTTCTAATGATTACATTGTTACTTCCAGAAAAATTATTATTTCCATGGTAGAGAAAACAGAAAATCAAAACAGAAATGAGGTACAATACAGAAGATCAAAAAAACATAATTCATCACTCAAAATACATCAGCAGGGCTTTGTTTTATGTATAAGTAATGTTATTAATTGAAGCTTATGACAAGGCTATTTTTTCTTAAAGATGAACATGATGATTTACGGGTAAAGTGCCCCTGACCAGGAAGGGAGTTTCAATCTGAAAATTTTCCCACTCACTGAAACTAATTAAAGGTCATAGAAAACTAACTCCAGTCTCTAATCCATCATGATCAAGCGGTCATGCGCACATTCTCTAAAACAAAGGAAAACAGGACCCAACAAGCCATATGACACTGTACGCTCAGTCTCCCAGGAGAGCGACTCAATCCCGATCCTCAACTGAGGGACCTCACTTGCACCAGGGTCACACTTTCCAGACAAGCTGAAGATATGCGCGTTCCTCTTGGTGACTTACAGCGGGATCTCAACAGGTCTTTTGGCAGAATGGGCTCCTACATAGATGGTGATATATGGAACCTCTAAGAAGTAGAATATTTCAAGCAGGGCTTTAAGGTTTAATTAGAACAAGGAGGTCAGCAATTTATAAGCCTAAGAAAGAATCTCCAAATTTTCTGTCTTATAAACATAAACAAACAAGAAATGTATTTACAATCAGTAGACTGCTTTTATGGAGCCCCTGTTGTAGACAATGAGGGATATTTAAAAATTTTTTTAATCTTTTTTTATTTATTTTTGAGAGACAGAGAGAGACAGTACAAGCAGGGGAGGGTCAGAGAGAGAGGGAGATACAGATTCCGAAGCAGGCTCCAGGCTCTGAGCTAGCTGTCAGCACAGAGCCTGACGTGGGGCTCAAATCCACGAACTATGAGATCATGACCTGAGCCGAAGTCGGACGCTTAACCACCCAGGCACTCTGTGGAGATACTTAATAGAGGATGAAAAAACTTTATGCCTGCTTTCAGGGGACAAAGGTACCATGTGGTGAACACTGGAGTCCTACCAGCTGAAGCAGGACTGGAGACTCTCACACAATAGTTAAAGAGTGATATAAGTTAGGGTAGAATAAAGTTCTAAGTTTTTTATTTCAATCTTCATATTATAGAACATTGGAGGAAAAGATTCTCCAAATCCAAGGTTAGACAGAAAACTTCAGGAGAAAACTGAGGCAGCAGTGGAAACTTGGGAGAAGGGAAGGGAAGATATTGAAAAGAAAAGGGTAGAGAATTCCAAGACAGGAGAACAGCATGAACAAACACATGGAAAGAAGATGACAGACTTGGGAGTCAGCACCAGGGAGGAGTGGGAAGTTGCTGAGGTAACTTAAGGAGGACCAGACAATGAGATAAAATTTTAGAGTTGATATCTTTAGCATAGAATCCACTGGAAGTAATTTTATAAAAGGTGTAATGTGGTAATTACACTCTGTATCCTCTGAAGAGTAGTCTGGAAGGATTAAAAAAGACTGCTAGGAGGATGCGATAGGAAGTCAAGGAGACCACAGATTGTGCTCGTTCAAGCATAAGGTGATAAGGAAGGTGCCAGGAATACTCTACATTATACAGGGCCAGGAGGGCCTCCTTTGACTGTTAAAATTACCCCCCACAATGATCCTCCCTAATCTTTTCATGCATTTCTTTTTTTCATTGCTTTCCTAACCACTTACTTTTATTTATTGCCTATTTCTCTCCCTGTAATAGGTAAATTTTTTTTAATTTGTTTAAAGTTTATTTATTTTTGAGAGAGATAGAGAAAGAGATCGAGCAGGAGAAGGGCAGAGAGAGGCAGAGAGAGAGAGAGAAAGAGAGAAAGAGAGAGAACCTGAAGCAAGCTCCAGACTCTGAACTGTCAGCACAGAGCCTGATGCAGGGCTTGAACTCAGGAACTGTGAGATCATGATCTGAGCATGACCTGAGTCAAAGTCGGACGCTTAACTGACTGAGCCACCCAGGTACCCCTTGTTTTGGTTTTTATTCTTAAATTTCTACAGCCTAGAACAGTGCTTGACACATGATAGCTGTTCAATAACATTTTTTTTCTCATATATTAATGAGCGAATATTATAAAACTACTGAAGGAAGTATTACTTAGGGGCAGATTGAAGAGAAATGAAAAAGTAAGATAATAATTTCAGATAATAGTGTGTAAAATTTATTTTTTAAGTCTCAGGAACAATTGTACAGTTTTTATTCAATGGAAGAAATTTAGAGTTGGTTTTAGATTGGAACCTAAATAATATTAGAAAAGTATTATTTGGTTAGCGCTGTCTTTCCCACAGCTAGACCGGTGCCTACAAGATTATATTCCATAGGAAGGCTTTGAAAGAATATCTGCTGTTAGAAGATTGAGAATTAGTAAATGTGTTCTGTTTGGAGTTGGAAAGGCAGGACTGCAGCACAGGATAAACTAGGAAAGACAGATGAGAAGTTTCAAGTTGGAAGCTAGATGACAGGGTGTGGCTAAGGAGTTTTCAGAAATTGGAAATGCATAAATAGTTTACCATGTTCATGCAGTTTTGTGTAAGAATGGTTAAACTCATTTGACTGAAAACATGTGTTGGCAAATTTAGAAATTAATGTGAGAAATTTGCAGCCTCGAGGCAGAGCATACAAATTCTAGACTTTTGAATTAATTTTATGCATACGTGTTATTTATTCAGTAGGTAAATTTCTGAAAAGTTTTGTGCAAATCAAATAAGGGCAAACCTAATTACATTGATTTGCAGTAGGAGAGCTATTATATTTGCATTTCTGATTGATTTGCAATTGGTGGTCCTTCATATAACACCTTCATCAGTTCTTTGCCCTTCAAGATTCCCTGTGAAACAGTTGATGGACCATCAGCATTTAAATTTATCAAGGGCTTACTATTTAAAGGATGTTTGTAATAAATGTTTTAGTTATATGCAAAAAACATATTTGGATATATTGAACTTTATAAAGAGCAAGAAACATGTATCATAAAGTCTCAGTTTAGCATGATAAGTATAAATAAAACATAGAATATAAGAATTGATGCAAGTTAGTTCATTAAATTATAAAATCAAGGTATATGATGTTTTTAATCAGTGTGAGAATTTGACCAGTTATTAAAATCTTTGATTTCAAATTTTTCAAGCCTGGGGACTAGATATGAAAACTCAGAAATGCCGTTGATACTTTTCTTTTTGATTCTCTTAATCTCAAGACAAGGTTAATACTTTAGTAGTGGGACTATTTTAATTATGTGCATCTGTGTGGTGTGTCTTCAGTATGTAATATACACACACACATAAGTAACTACTCAATTTACCTTCCTTTTACTTTCTCCTGAAAACACCTGTGGTGCATAGTTTGAGTCCGCTTGAGCCAATTAATATCTTTAAGAAATTACTTTTTGCACCATGAACACATGGGGGAAACAAATTTGAATACACTTTGAGCCTGCCTAATGATATCTGAAATTAGCACCCCCCCCCCCAGACCAAGTTGAGAGGGAAGAACCTGGAGAGGAGGAATTCTTGTCCAATCCTTCCTTTTAGATCCCCACAGCGGTAACTAAAGAGTGAACTCAGGACTCAATAACTAGTAAGTCTTCTGCTCCAAAAATGACCAGATTTATTGGCTTGCATATTGATGTCATCATGCCTGATTCCTATCTTCTGAAAAAAATAAAACTAACAGCAACATTAATCCGTTTTGCCTTAGGCACTAACTCTTTTCCGATAGAATTCTCTTTCAAACCAAATGCATTTCTCATGTTTTTCTTCACCCATTCTCAGCTATTCTTTTTCTTTTTTTTCTCACCCATATTCACAATTTTGATGCAGATGGACTGAATTTCTTTCCCTAGACATTTCTGCTGAAGATACAGGTAGAACCAGCAGGATCCTCACACTACCTACTGTTCACATCATTGATCTTTCCATGGATTAAATAATAAGTAGGGATGAGAGTAAGCTGGGTAAGGAAATGCTATCATTTGATTCTCACATAAAAATAGATCCTGATTATTATTTAAGACAGACTAGAATGTGTTATAGTAACACAAATCCTTAGAAATCTCAGAGGCTTTCAACAACATAAGGTTTGTTGCTTGTTTGTCTTCCTTGCTCCTGCAACATGCCCATCTCAGTAGTGAGCTCTGTTCTTTGGTGTCTTTATTTAGGGGTGCAAGATACTGTTGCATGCTGAGGGAAATCAGCAGCATCTCCTAAAGGCTTCCATCTGGAAGTGGTGTGCTCAGCTCCCTTTCACACTGCACAGTGCAACCTCGAAGGGCTGGGAAAATGGAGCCATCAGGGCCCTGGATAGAAGAAAACTACAAATCACAGTTCATCTTATAAGTCCCTCAACTTGAGATAGACAAAAGTTATGCACATAAAACTTATTTTTAATGTACATTTTCAGTTTAAATTAGTTCAAATGCATTTGGAAAGCAGCTATGCTTACCACTATACCACCAACACAGTTCAAATGCATTTGGGAAAGTATAAAATGCAATATAAATATATGCGTTATAATTAACATATTTTAGATAACACAATCATTAGAATGAGAATTGGGTAATTATGTTAAATAACCAGTTTTAAAGTGTTCCTTGATTTTTTTTTTTTGCATTCATAAAAATTTATTGAGTACCTCCTATTTTCCTGGTACCAGGTGCACAGAGATAATCTAGACACACAGAAAAATTATAATCCAATAGAAAAGAGTCTAGTAAATCAATGCTTTTGATAGATTGCACTAAATATAATGAAACAAATACAGGATGCAAAGAACTTTCTGAAGAGAGAAATTTCACAAAGTGATGTCAAGATGACTGTGTGTACCCAGAGAGATGGCAGAGTGGTGACTTTGACAGAGTTTTAAATCCTAAAAAAAAAAAAATTGTATGGATAATGGTGACCTGGCCAAGGAAATACCATCTCCCAAAGTATAGAATATGAGAGTTTATATGATGGTGAGAAATCGCAAGGAGTTCTAAACGGCTGGAGAATATATTTGTGGGGGCAAGGGACCCACACAGCAAAATATCACGTGAGAGAGGCAGGCAAGTAAGTGTGCGCCATGTTAAAAATGTCAGCTTTATCCCAGAGATAACGGTGAAGCCCAGGAGTCTTTCTGCTTTAGAAAGAACATTCTGTTGGAGGGTGAACATGAATCTTTACCACATAGTACAATACCTGGTACATAATTGGCACTCGATATAAATTTTGAATGAATGAGTGAGTCGATGGGAGCATGGAAGGTAAGGTGAGATTGTCTCACTATAATATATTAAACAATTTTTTAATTGGAAATTAAATTTGTAAAAATTTGGAAATATCGCACATTCAAGCTGTTGGCAATGTTTATGGTGAGTGTTCCTAAATGAAGTAATGATTTAGAATGCAGATATTCATTCATTTATTCATCTATTGATTTTTTCTTTGATTCAGTCACATAAAGGATATATCTTCTATGTAAAGCACTTATTAAATGACATGAGAAGCAAAGATATGTATAATACAGATTTTTTTTTTCCTGCAAGAACTCTGGAGCCCAACAAAAGATCTAGGACTCATACTCAAATAATCACTGCAATGTGGTCTATGGACACTGAAATGAGAAACCCAGATTGGTGCTTATTTTGAGGTCGGTGGTTACAAATGAGATCTGGAATAGGTCTTGTTTAGGCTGGCTTCTTGACAGATTTATCGCAGACTTTCAGAGATAATCACAGTAAACAAGGTAAGCAACAATACCTATTCCAAACAATTTGTTCAATTTTGTTTTATTTTGTTATTGTGTAATCTGTCAAAATTATGAGACACACTAATTTTTAACTAAGAAGCTGACTCAAGTAAAACAATTAGATAACCTTGAATTTATTTTGCATACAAATGAGCTCTCAATGCATCAGCTATTCATATTTAGTTACCTCTTCTGACTTGTGGAACAAATGTTGACAGTCTCTTTTTTAATCACCAGAAAATTAAAATTTAGCAGCATCCCAAATAGTCTTCCAATTTTATCCTTTAGAAAAGAAGTAGTAACCGAGCGATTAAGTGCACATACATATTTTGCAAAAGGTATGTTACATTTTATAACCCAAAAGTTGATTAAATGTTTTCATTTTATTGTCATATTTCAATAATTTATTAACCATTGAGTACTTATTATGTTTGAGAAAATGTGCCAAGTCATTAATAGTAATATTAGATTCATTAAGCTTTTTGATTTGCCAAGTAGGGAACTGTTTGCTTTGTGCACCTTGTCTCATTTAATCCTCAAAACAGCAACATGAAAGAAGTATTATTATCCCCATTTTACAAATGAGAAAATTTCTATGTAGAGAACTTAGGTAACCTGCTCAATGTAACATAAAAAATATGAGAGGATTACCCTAAGTAAAATAAACCTGACAGGAAAAAGACAAATACTGTCTGATTCCACTTATGTATGGAATTCTAAAAAACAAAACAAATCAGAAACAGATTTACAAACACAGAGAACAAACCGGTTCACAGGGGACAGAGATGTAGGGAATGGGTGAAATAGGTAAAGGGGATTAAGAGGTACAAACTTTCAGGTATAAGATAAATAAGACATAGGCATGAGAAGTATACCACAGGGAATATGGTCAATAATATTATAATAACTTTGTACAGTGACAGATGTTAACTACACTTAACTGCTGAGCGCTGCACAATACATAGAACTGTGAATTGCTATGTTGTACATTTAAAACTAATATAACATTGTGTATCAACTGTACTTCAATTTAAAAAGAAGAAATACAAGATCCAAACTCAGATCTGTCTTTTCCAAAATCGATGTTCTTTATTACTATACATACTAAACAGGAACTAGTAAGAAAAAAAATCTGACTCCACTTAATGTCAACCCAGGATAACCAACATATCACAGAAACAATAAGAAATGTAATCCAAGTGTGGAAATTGGGACTGGAAGTTCTGAGAGGCAGAGTCTGTCTGTTCCATTTTGAAATCCCAATGTCTCACCTTGTTTGTCGGTGTGTAATAACTGCTCAGGATACATTTATTGAATTAACGAATGACTATGAAGAGAAGCAAAGAGGAATTGGAGCATCAGGAGACATTTTTGTATAAGAAGAAATTGAGAGGTTAAATGTTCACCCCAATGCTGAACATCTACCTGATCAAAATGTCTTGAGTTGATTCCAGACCATTCAATTCTAACTCTCTTCTTTTCCATGGTACCACAGCTGCTTATCTTTGGCACTGTTTCAGGAAGATGGCACATAGATGCAGAGATGACACCTGTAATTTACTAAGATGATAATAATATCCTTGAACTCAGGTTTTGCCTTACATCTACTCTAAAGCATCTGTGTGCTGCCATTTGCACCAGGGGGCAGTATATAGTGGTTGAGACTGAGTTCGTGGTCAAGCAGAGTGGGTTCAAGCTTAGGTTCTGTCCTTTACTACTTACTGTGTGATGCCAGGCTAGTTGTTTAACCTCACAAAACCTCAGTGTTACGTATAAAATGAACTTATAATAGTACTAACCCACAGAACTGTGAGGATTGAATGTGAAAATCCATTAAAAGTGCCAGGAACTGGCTATTATTTTGTATCACTGGGTATATATTAGTTTCCTAGATCTAGATCTGAGGGAGAGAGACAGCAGAGAGAGCATGAATAGGGGAGGGTCAGAGAGAGAGGGAGACACAGAATCCAAAGACAGGTTCCAGGCTCTGAGCTGCCAGCATAGAGCCCAGTGGGGCTCGAACTCAAGAACCAAGAACTGTGAGATCATGACCTGAGCTGCAGTCAGATGCTTAACCGACTGAGCCACCCAGAAGCCCTTAATATTGCTTCTTAAAGGAGCCATGCACATTGAAATCCTCTGACCCAGAAGAGTTTAAAAAGCACTTCACTGAGAACTGTCCCTTGTGCGTCCTACTTTCCTTCACCTAGCTTCACAGCCATCTCCTGACAGCCTCAATTGACAGTTGCCTCTTGGGTCTGGTTTAACTTTCACTCCTGGTCTAATTAGGGGAGCCACTTGCTGACCTGAAGCTTCCATCCCCAGTAGACCCTGAGTTCTGCTTTTCCTGAATCACTACCTGTCTCTCGTGATAGGACTGCCTCCCCTGGAGGCTGACCTTGTCCTCGTTTTACCTTCAGTAATCCTCTATTGACATAGATGATAGTGGTAATAGTTTGTATTTACTGAAAGCTCTTAGGAGGCAGGGGTGATACAAAACATTCCACAGGCATTGCATAACGTAATCCCCACATCAGCTCTATATGGTAGGTTGGCCTACCATACAGATACAGGTACAGATGAGGAAACTGGGGTTCATAGAGATTAAAGTGCATGAAATAGACAAGAAATGAGGAGGCGCGAACTAAGGTGAGAGCCGAGGAAGAGAGAGCAGGCATAACCCCCTGCAAAATGAAGTAACTTCTAAGCTTCTGGTCTGGTGTTTGGATGGATGAAATGATATATTTTTACTAGAATAGGGGATGGGAAGGAAAACCAGGTGTGAGGAAGGTGGGAGGTAATCATGGCTTTAACTGCAAATGTGTTTTGTGTGATACTTTAGATTATGTAAATGAAGATGAGGCCATTGGTATATGGTCCCAGAGGTTAGGGGATCCCTACTGTCTTTTCTAAACTGGTCTCCTTGCTGCTGCCCCTGCCCGTCCCCATCCTTCTGCGGTCTCTTTACTATGCAGCTACATAGAATCATCTCTCTGTTTTCTAACAATGGTTTCTCATCTCATGCAAAGCAAAACCCAAGCCTTGACCAGGACCTACAAGACAAGACAGAATCTGGTGCCCTATGACCGTCTCTCCTCCTCCTGAACTTCACTCGAGCCATGCCAGACCCTTTGCTTTTTTGCAAGCCAAGCAAGTTATACATCAGGGCCTTTGTGCTTGCTGTTTCTTCTGTTAGAATGTTCTTCTCCCCAGATATATGTATGGCTGGTTCCCTCACTTCCTACATATCTTTACCTGTAAATGTTTTTTACCCTCAGTGAGGTCTTCCTTGACCACTGTATCTAGAATTTCAATTCCTATACACTAACATTTCAAATCCTTTTTCTCAGCTTTATTTTTTTTCTCCTTTGTACTTGTCACTATTTAACCCACACTAAACTTTACTTACGTACCTTGTTTATTTGCTCAAAAGTAAGCTCCACAGGGCAGGGATTCTGTCTGCTTTGCTCAATGCTCTAACTCCAGTGTTTAGATGACTACTGGCACATAGTAGGTGTGCAATAAATATTTATAATTAAATGATTACGTAGGAAAATCTGATCAAAATATAGATTTTATTCATTTATTCAGTAATTATTTCTTGAATATCTGTATTATGTGCCAAACATTGTTCTACGTTCTGGAAAATAACAAAATAGATCGTATGTCTGCCATCATGGAGCTTACTTCCTTGTTAGAAAGAGCAAAATTAGTTAATTAAATATATAGGACACCGGATGGTGACAAGCTTAATGGGGAAAAATAAAGTGAGCTAAGGAAGATGGATTTCAGCATCAAGAATTGGAGTCCATGTGAAAGTGAGGATCATACACAGTTTGTGACATGAGGAAACATAAACATTAAAAATAAAGAAAGGGAAGTCCATGAAGAAATCTAACAAGGAAATGACAGAAACAGAAGGAAAGCCAGGAGAATATGGTATCATGAAAGACAAGGAAGCAGAGAATCTCTAGAAGGAAAGAATAATCAATAACATCAAGCATCTAACTTGCAGAGGTCAAGCACTAGAAAAACAGAATGTATTTGTTAGAATTTGGCAGTTAGGTGAATTTACAAAGATAAGTTTCAGTGGAGCAATGAAGTAAGAAGCCAGATTACTGTGAGCTAAAAAGAGAATGGGCTAGGGGCGCCTGGGTGGCTTGTCGGCTGAGCCTCCGACTTCGGCTCAGGTCAGATCTCACGTTCGTGGGTTCGAGCCCCGCGTCGGGCTCTGTGCTGACAGCTAGCTCAGAGCCTGGAGCCTGCTTCCGGTTCTGTGTCTCCTTCTCTCTCTGCCCCTCCCTCTCTCATGCTCTGTCTCTCTCTGTATCAAAAATAAATAAAACATTCAAAAAAAAAAAAAGAGAATGGGCTATGAGACTATCAATAGAAGTTGATAGGACCCCCTCTTTTTCAAGAAGCCCTGTTTTTACTTTTAAAAAGAAGGAAAAGAGAAAAGACTTAAGAAGATAGCTGGAGGGACCCATGAAAACTGTATTAGAGATATTTTGGATACACTCAGGATCTTGAAGACAGCTTGCCTCTGTCTCTCTCACATACACATACACACTCCACGTAGACACACACACACACACACACACACACACACTATTCTCATTCATTAATAATCTTAATTTTCAAAGAAAATTAAGTTCTCAGAAGCTTGCATATTTATGAAAGTTTGGTCCAGAATCTGTGCTCAAGTTCAATTTTATCCACAGATTTAATGAAAACATAGCTCAATTACAAGGTCTGTATTAACAAGAAGAACAATAGCAACTAACATTGGTTGATAACCTACTTGGGATCAAATACTATGACACTGTTTTAAATTTATCTGTCCTCACTCTTGAGACGTGGAAACGGAGGCTCAGAGATGTTAAATAATTGCTCAAGGTTATAAGACTTACAAAAGCAGAACTGAGATTCAAACAGGCTCCATCAACTTTATGATTCCACTACACCAGGCCACCTAAGCTATACAACATTTTAGTGTCTTACACTGGTCCAACTTATGGATAACTCCAAGTGAGTCAGAGACCAGAGTCCAAAGTGCTAACCATTACACCATGGAGCCCCTCGTAATGAGTCAGAGACCAAAATGTAAAATATCGTATAAGTACTAGAATGAATACATAAGTAAATTCTTCTATAACCTGGCAGTGAACAAAACTTTCCTGTTACTCAGATTGAGAAAAAAAATAAGGGAAAAGATTGAAAAGTTTGAGTATTTCATTTTATAAAATAAAATAATTTCAAACTGGGAAAGTACTTAAGTTATAGACAAAAAGATGGTAGCTCTAATATATAAAGAGCTTCTAAAAATAGAAAACTGACAACAACCTTATAGAAAACTGGGCTAGGCACAGAAACAAGAAAAGAAGTGCAGGGTATTAATAATTTATCGCCAAGCAACAAAGTATCCCAACATTTAGCAGCCTAAAATGATGACCATCAATTGTCTCACAGTTTGTGGAGTTCAGGATTTAGACACAGCTTAGCTGAGTCCTCAGCTTGGGTTCCTGCACAAGGTCAATTGAGGTATCAGCTAGGGAGGTTGTCACCCCAAGGTCCGATGGAGGAAGGATTCTCTTACAATTTATTTTGTAAATAGTTTATACACTATAAACCAAACCAGAAGGGAGAAAGCAATCTCTAGAACTTCAAAGCAAAATGGAATGAAGGAGCATCACTAGGTTTCAAGTTGGTGATATAACCATATGGGGAGAAACTATTTAAATTAAAATGACTTTAAAACACAGGAATTTGTTTCTATAGTTGATGGGAAATACCCTAAAAACAAACAATTCACAAACAAGACTGCCCCTACCCAGAAAAAAAACCCCCAAACTCTTTGTTATTGATAGTGTTGAAAAATACATACAATTCTGTAGGTGTGCTCATGAAGCAGGATTTTCAGCACCAGAGAGATGAGGTATGGATAGATGCCAGACCAAAGAGCTCAAGTATAAACACTGTGTTCCTGACTCAGAATTGGGATCTCAGCAGGAATTCATGATATATCTTCTCTAAAAGAAAAAAAGACAGCTCTATCCATCAAAAAAAGACTACAGACAATAACAGATCAGGTGGCAATAAAGCAAAGTTTATTGACCAGATTTTGGTCTCTAAGTATCATTTCCCCCTGAAAGGAACCAAAGTAACTTAGAAAAAGAGCTGATTCTAGGTCTAGGGCAAAACATGTATGAAATGATCCTGGAACATTTTATCATACCAGAAGTGAGGAAACTAACCATGATAAATAGAATTACATCAAAACAATCCATGAAAATAATGTGAAGACAATCTTGTTGGCCAAAAATAGGATACCTGTGGTACAAATAAGAATAACAATCTAATAATTGAAACATGAAACACTTTTAAATCCATATGTTTGTAATTATATAATATTGTATATATTGTTATTGTATTATATATAACTATAATATAATAATGTATAAAGTGAATATAATCTTAGTAACATATTATTGCAATATATTAAAATAGTATTATATTAATAATATGACAATATATTAATATTATGTAGATAATATATATTAAACTGTCATTGTTCACCTTTGGAATATGCTAAGAAGCCAATTCATGTCTTTAAACTGGTCAGTAAAGGGAACTAATAAAAAATGTATCCTGCTTTTTCTACATAAATTGTACTACTGAATAATCAAATAGTTGATTAGGTGATGTTTCTCCTTATAGAGGCATTAGAGATAATGAGTAAAGAAGAAATGATAAAATTAATATTTTTCAATACCTTAAGGAATTAACAAATCTAGGTAATAATCATCATTCATTGATAATAGCACTAACAGAGAAAAATAAAACAGAACAAAACAAAGTAGATGTCACATACACACCAAAACATATGGAATATTCCTGCCAAAAATTCCCCAAACTATATCTACCTTCCTATACACAGAAATATAGAGGATATATTAACTGACCATACAGAGATGCAATTACCAAAATCTAGACGATAGAAACTCTATGAGTTAAATGACTGATTTCTTTAGTAAATTCAAAGGAAAAAACTATGGAAAGGAAACTTACAAATTAATGTAGAAATAAGAGATATCGCAAGCAATTGCAAACTTTAAATCTTATTTGCATTTTTATTTGAATAAACTCTGGAAAATAAAAATGACACAATAGGGGCAATTTGACAACTGAGTGGACAGATATTGGATGATATTAAACAGTTATTAAGTGTCATTATTCTAATTTTGGTTTGTTTTTTTAAAAAGTACTTATCATTATATAGAGATATGTACTGAATTATTTATGAATGAAAGGACATGTTGGGAATTTGCTTCCAAATAATCTAGAGGAATGGAAAATTAAAGCAAAGATAGAACAAGATTGAAGTAATAATTATTAAAGGTGAATAAGAAGCACAGAAGATTTCATTATACTATTCTCTCTAATGTTATACACTTGTTGGGGTGCCTAGGTGGCTTCGTTGGTTAAACATCTGACCCTTGATTTTTGAATCAGGTCATGATTTCAAGGTCAGTTCTGATATAGAGCCTCAAATTGGGCTCCATGCTGGGTGTGGAACCTGCTTGAGATTCTCTCTCTCTCTCTCTCTCTCTCTCTCTCTCTCTCTCTCTCTCTCTCTCTCTCTCTCCCCCTCTGTCCCTCCCCTACTTATGCACAAGCTCTCTCACTCTTAAATATATTTAAGAGTATATATATATATATACTTTTAAATTTTTTTATAAAAGTTCTTTAAACTGAGTAGTAGTGGGGCCACAGGTTTTTAAAAAAATTATTTTTGTACTTTCTGAATGTTTGAAATGTTACATAATGCAGAAAAAACAGGAAATTGAAGCTTTTGTCATGTTCTGAAAGTGGCCAGCACCCCTCTATAACACATTTTATTCATGGCTTTATGTTAAGAAGTTCATTTTCAAATGATACTAACATGTTAATTCCAGGGAAATCATAGAATTAATTCTTTTTGGTCCTCCACTTTCCTGTGTTTTAAATGGGAACAGATGAAAATTGTTAATAAATGAACTTTATTTTTCTGTGCTTCATGTTCCTTGAAAAAAAATCATTATTAAAAAGGAATGGTTTTATATGGGACCAATCTTCACACCAACTAAATTGCTTTGGCCTTTTGTTTTCAATTCAAAACTCTTTTACTGTACATTTTGAAACGTTTTCATCTTTCTCACACAAAAGAAGAGGGTAGAATAACACATTACTGATTTTCACTGACAGGTGCTAGACTATGTGAAAAACTTTGTGGGATTAATTTTTTTGTGTTGCATTTTTCCCATGCTATGCTTATTGGACCTGGCCCATAACTTAGTACAGCCCCAAAACATGGCACCGGATCAATCAGTGAATTTGGCACAACTTTAGTTGCCCGGGTATAGGATTCATTAGAAAGGAGTCATATTCATAAGATAGCTTAATTGCTAAAAGAGAAAAAATAAAAGTGTTTTGTGTCCTTGCTGTTTTTTCCTAAAGAGAAAGGGAAGAAGTGGTGTTAGGGAGAACAGGAGTCAAGGGAGTGGAAGCCATGTTTCCTAGAGCCTTCAAGTCTGCCTCTCAACTTCAAGATTAAGCTTTGTTCTCATAGGAGTTTGGTTTTCCAAATTGGGATGCCAAGGTCCTTTCACACATATATATCCTTCTAAAACTCTGCTTTTCAATTGCGTTCGTGTGTTCTATTTTAGAACACTTCTCACTCACTCAATAATCCAAAAGAGAGACTTTGATACCAGAGCTAAATTAAAGAGGAAACAGTGCTTGTTTTCAGATAAAGTGAGAGTCACCAGCCTTCTTGAGAACATTATGTTTTGATTGATCAACTTTCTCACTGGCTCTTATCTCTCAGCTTCCTCTTGGTAGAGGCCTTCACCAGGTTCTCATTTATGTTTTTTAATGGGGTTGCTGTATCTACCTCACCCTCTGGTCTCAGTAAAAGAAGATGGCTCCAAAAGGCTGACCCTATTGCTCAACTTGCCTTCTCACTCTCCTGTCTCTTTCAAAATCTATCCCCATGAGTAGATTTTCCCTGGTCTGGCCTCTTCATTCATTCATACTTCTATGGGTTCCTAATCATCAAAAGTGCACACTGATCTGTCCTTTATTTGTAAAGCAAAACACAACAAAATAGTTTTTCCTTGCGACCTTCTCCAGCCACCATTCTATTACTCCTCACAACACTGATTCTCAAACTACTGCAACAAATCATTTGGACTTCTGTTTCTCTACCGCCTTCTGTAGTCTGTCTTCCTCTTTGACTATTCAATGTAGAACAAATTTGTACAGGTGACCAGGTACCGACTCATGACATCCAGTGGCTCAGACATTTTCCTAGTTCCTCTTGTGTGCTTGGCAGATTTCGTCTGTGCTTCTCTTCCATGTCCTTTGTGAACTTTACCTTTTTGGTCTCCTTGACACTGGAAAATCCTCAATATCTTGAAGCATGTTCAATCATGACTTCTCTGTTTCACTCGCTGCTCTATTATCCTTCACCTTACATGCCCTTTCTAAACATTTCTAGAATACTGGGGCTCTAGGAGGTGAATATATAACATCATTTTATTCTACTGCATAATATTGAACCAACTGGAAACTAGACTAGGAGATCAGCAAATGGATATTAACTGTTTCTTTAGATCCATGACCAAAAAAGGTTGCTAATATTCACTGCCTCTCCACTTATACCAAACTCAGAGATTGAAAGAACTTATTTAAGGAGACAAATTAGCCTCAAAGAGCAGACTTACCCAGAATTGCTGTCTCCCAAAAAATAGAGGGTGCTGAATCTCCAGAATCTTTTAGCTTTTAAATAGATATGATTTACCCAGTGGAAAAATGTGAACCAGTGAATGTCACTGTCACATGAAGTCAGATAAATCACTGCTCCTGCTTGGGGAGAAATGAGTAAGATACATCATGAGTGCTACTCTAAGCGCAGGAAGCTATATATACACAAACAGTGTGGGATAGTCTTCATTCTTAATCATCCTCTTTATGTAGATGAATCCCACATCTGTGTCTCTGAGTCTGCTGTCGTCCTAACTTTCACAGAGTTAACTCTATCTGCTCCCCTCCATCTCATGTTCCCCCCTGCTATGGTCAATGGCACTAGCTCTCCCAGCCATCCAAACAAAAATCTTTGGCATCTTCTTATATTCATCACTTTTTTTTTTGTTTCCATGGATTCTTCTTTTAAAAAGCTTATTCTACTCTTTCTCTTCAATTTGTACCTCTACCACCCTATTCTACTCCTTATTTATCATGTGTGCCTTAAACAACTACTTATTAAGTACATACCAGGTGCTGGGACATTTTTTAGGCAGTGGAGATATAAAAGAAAGATGAGCTATAGATTCAGCCCTCATGGGGATGAGAAGAGTGAGCAAAGGGCTAGCAAGCTATAACCCAAACAAATGTATAACCTCAGCATGGACAACTGCAATCCCTGAAAGGCACTTGGTGCTATGTGAGCCTGTGATGGGAGGATTCAGGAGGTAATAGCATCCCTGGGAAATGACCTACACTGATATATGAAGTATAAGCAGGAGTTAATTAGGCAAAGAAGGCAGAGAGGAATATTCCAGGCAGCATTCTACATGTGCAGATGCCTGATGATTGGCAGTAACATGGTGAGTACAGGTTGCCGGAAACAGTGCATAGACTTAGGGGTAATGTAGGAATAGGGGAGCTGGAAAGGTAGTTAAGGGGTGATGCCAGGTAGGGTCTTATACATCACATTAAGGATTTTTTTTTTTTGAGATCAAAGAAGGTGACTGAAGTGTTTAAACAACAGGGCAACATTATTAGTGTTGGATTTTGAAAAAATCACGCTTGCATTTTGGATCATTACCTTGGTTTCTCAATTGATTATTTGTGTGTCTCCCACTCTCTTACCATGTGAATTATTATACAAACCAGTGTCCAAATAATCTTCACTTTGTGCTGTTTGAAACTTGTCTGCTTCTTAATAAAATGGTGTAGATATTCTCCATTATTTTTAAGATAAAGCTCAGACTATTAGATCTGCTTTTTGCTAAGGCTTGCTACCATCTGGGTTCAAGCTCCCTGTCCAAAATAGTTTCCCACTTCTCCCCAAGACTGTCCCTCTCTTCTAGCTAAGCTTATCTTCCACCTGCCTCAAAACACACCAGTCTCACTCATGCCCTCCATTTTTTTGTGAAGAAATTTTCTTTGAGACTTTGAAACTCCTGCTAAAATTTTTCTTCTTAGGAAATTCCGAACATAACCAAGTTTCCAATGAAATTCTACCTCTCTGTAAAATGATTGCTAACTATACTAGACCATGAGTTATGAGTTCACTCATGCTAAACTGATAGTATTTGTATAGTTGTGACAGAGCTAAATAAGAATGGGCATTGCATAGGCAATTTCCTTGGTGGGACATGATTCATTTTTCATTTTAGGCATCATCATCTTGGTTTGATATGCCCATTTAGACCTCGATTATAGCCTTCCCAGTGATATTATTTTGTTTTGTTTTTCCATTATTGACTTTTTTTCTAAAGAAAGATTTAGAAATAGGAAAAAAAGTGGAGCATCACAAGAGAATCTGAGTCTAACTCTAATAAAATATTTTCAATATTCTTAAAAATTATTTGGTAACATTTTTATACTATTGAGTTGCCATTTCATAATTTACTCAAAAATGCCCTGTTGCTGGAGATTTAAATACTTCCATTTATCGTGTTTTAAACAAAATGGCAAACTGTTATTCCTATGCTTAAGTTCCACTTATTTTCCTGGTACAGATTTAAAAATATGTAACTATGGAGCCATTTTTTTGTTGCATCTAAGCTAAAAGGCTTCCAATAAGGCTGTACTACAAAGTAGTGTAGAAGAATGTTCACAACACATTCTCACTAGCATGAGTCTTTATCATTACATATATCAATTGTAATTCAATGTTTCCAAAATAAAAAGAAAAGAAAAGAAAAGAAAAAACCATCCCAGTATGACATTGCTTTGATTTGAACACTCTGAGAGAATGTTAGGGAAATGACTGTAAAAAAGGGTATAACTGAACCCCAGTAGCTGGAAGACTTTTTGATTTGAGGCTAGATTCTTTCATTTACTCTATACATACACATGGAGTGTCTTCTGTGTATCAAGTTCGATGCTCTGTATCAGATTGGCCACAAAGTAGTGGTTCTCAAATTTTGCTACACATTTGGATTACCTCAAGATTATTTAAAAAAACCACTCCATCTTCTTTTAATTTATTTTTTTTAAAATTTGCATCCAAGTGAATTAGCATATAGTGCAACAATAATTTCAGGAGAAATTTCTTAATGCACCTTACCCATTTAGCCCCCCCCAACCCTCCACTAATCCTCTGTTCTCCATATTTAAGAGTCTCTTATGTTTTGTCCCCCTCCTTGTTTTTATATTATTTTTGCTTCCCTTCCCTTCTGTTCATCTGTTCTGTGTCTTAAAGTCCTCATATGAGTGAAGTCATATGATATTTGTCTTTCTCTGACTGACTAATTTTGCTTAGCATAATACCCTCTAGTTCCATTCATGTAGTTGCAAATGGCAAGGTTTCATTCTTTTTGATTGTGCCTGGCTCCCATCTTGATTTAGTTGGTATGGGGTGTATCCTGGGCAGTAACAGTTGTAAAAGCCTTCTAGGGATTCCAGTGTGTAGCAAAGTTTGGGAACTATGTCAGAGTAAAGAAGGATGGAGTCACAGAATATGGTCAGGGATGCAAGCGCTCTGAAGTGTATAAAAAAAGACATACACAAACACACACACACACACACACACACACACACACACACAAAGTTTTGAGTCTGGCAGACTTCCTCTGCTGTAGGTTCCCTCAGACAGTGGCTTTGAACAGTCCTGCTTGAATGACTTCAAAGAAATAAGACTAAACATTGGGCAGAACAAGACACTGATGACAAAACAAGCAGCTATTTACTATCTTAGTCTGAATCCTAGTTTTCATTAGAGAAGCCTGGGAGCTGCAGATGTATCGAATGTGACATCCTCACTCTCCCTTGTGAATCAGTTGGGAAGAAAGGAACTCTGCCTAGGAAAGTCATCGTTACAGAACTCAAGCCTTTACCCAGTATGCCTAGAAGAGGCATATGTTGTAAATATATGTAATATTTTGATATATGTGACTTATGTCATTTTAAGATAGTGTATACTTCGTATTTCCCCTCCGAATTGCTCATTATAGAGTATCTCTCTTCTAGAAGGTATATGTAAAGTGTGTGCAATGGTTTTTATCCATCTCATTTTGATTTAGCTATCAGAACATACAGCATCTGCTAAAGCTGAAGCCCATAGTCTTGGAAATTTTTCTTTCACTGCACTCTCAGTCTGCACATCATTAGTACAATTCAGATGGAAATTCCGCAGAGATGCGATATTGCTAACAGATTGTACTTCCCTAGAAAATTTGACCCCCCAAATTTGATTTATTTAACATATTTGCATTTCAATGGGTTTTTCTGAAAGGGTAATCTTATCAAGATGGGCCGCTGTGGTTTTACTGAGTAATTCACAATTTTCAGCGCATTTATATGTGTTTATTAATGTGCAGTATGAATACTTGCACAACATGCAGGCACATACGGATTATGTCTACCTGAAATGCATGTTTAAAAATTTGGAAGACTGAGCATTTGGTATTTGGGTTACCTTACAGATTAATCTTCTAGTTTAATATATTCCATTTAGTCAATCTCCTAACCTCAAGGTTAATAATAACTAGTGCTTCTGTGGTACCCTACAATTTATAGTACTCTTTTCACATACATTAACTCATTTAATAACATGCCCGAAGTCTTGGGAAAGCACAGTAACCTTTCGAAGCTTCAGAAAAACTGCTTAAAGGGCCAGCTCACCCTCTGCATCCTTCCTAACCTTCAAGGATGCAAGTTCCTAAGCCAATCCTGATGAAGCTTTTAGTTTTAGCTATAGCGAGGGGGTGTTGTCAGTGGTTAGGGTCAGAGGATGACTTGCTACCTGATGTGATCAGGTTAAATTCTGGTGCTCTCTCCTCCCATCAGCTCCAGCTCCCTCCCAAATTCTATTTTCTAGGCTTAACTGGCATAATTGTGTTTTTTCCAAGGTCTCATTCATAGTTCTCTAGTTCTCCATGAGCATCAGTGTGCTTTCCTCTAATCACTGGGATAGGGTGCCTATTTCTGCCACCAGCTATTATGGGAAACGGCTCTGGCAGAAGGATTTATCTACGTTCTCTCCCTCACTTTGCTATTGGATGGGATGTTCTTCTTAATACACTGAATTCTATATTTTTTTTAATGTTTATTTTGAGAGAGAGAGAGAGAGAGAGCAGGGGGAGGGGCAGAGAGAGAGGGAGACGCAGAATTTGAGACAGGCTTAAACTCATGGACCATGAAATCATGACCTGATCCGAAGTCAGATGCTTAACCAACTGAGCCACTCAGGCGCCCTTTAATGCACTGAATTATCTGAAGTGTTCACATTATTCCTTCGGATACAAAATATATAGACCAACTCCAAGAACTTGCTGATACATATCAGTCTCCATGATTCCTAAGCATCACATTTCATCGTCTTTGAAATACAGGTAAGTTAAAACTTATACTTTTCTCTATGGGATTACAAAGTCACACAAAACATGCTGCCTTTATGTGTAAGAGCAAAATATCAGAAGTCTTATTAGAAAAATATCTGCCATTTTTCTACTCTTCAAATATTTCCTTAAAAAATTTTTTTTGATGTCTTTTCTGTACAGTTCTATGATTTACAGTATATGTGTAGTTCATATTGTTGCCAAAATTGGGATGCAGAAAAAATACATCACCCTCAAAGAACTCCTTTGTGCTCTTCCTTCATAGTCACACAGTCACACCACACACCCACTCATAGTCTCTGGTGGCCATGGACCTATTCTCCATCACCGTAGGTGTGTCTTTTCAAGAGTGACATGTAAATGGAATTGCATAGTATGTAACCTTTTGAGACTGGCCTCTATCATTCAGCATAATGCCTTTGAGATTCATCCAAGTTAAGGAGTTTTCTTCCTTTTTATTGAGTAGTATTCTCTAATATGGATATACCACATCTTGTTTATCTATTTAAATATATATTTTAATATATTTATATTAAAGATAAATGGTACCTGAAGAATTGATACACCATATGTTCATATGATTCAATAGTAATTTCTTCAGAACCAGCCAGATCTAGATTCAAACATCAGTTCTGCTATTTATTAATTGTGGGGAAGTAGGAAACTCTGTGAGATTCAGATTTGGGAAAGGCAGGGGGAATGATACTTATTTAATAAGGTTCTAAATAAGATTAAAGCTTGAAAAGTGTTTAGCATGAAAAATGTTTAGCACAATAGTAAATAACCAGTCATGTCTGTTTTCCCTCCCATCTCCCACCAAATTAAAGTAGGACAGTATACATTTTTAGAAATTTTTATTTTCCTGGTTTTCAGGTGTGGAAACCTGAAATACTAACTTCCTTTTTATCTGTCTCATAAGCAGATGGGAGATAATCCATTGTGCTATGCCTAGGTCAGATCTTTGTAGAGTATAAATTCTTAATAAATATGTTTCTTCCTTTTTCTTATTTTTATTTTTTTAACTTTTTTTTTTTTTTGAGAGAGAGAAAGTCTATGTGAGCAGGGAAGGGTCAGAGAGAGAGAGAGGGAGACACACAACCCGAAGACAGGCTCCAGGCTCTGAGCTAGCTGCCAGCACACAGCCCCAAGTGGTGCTCGAACCCATGAACTGTGAGATGATGATGTGAGCTGGAGCTGGACGCTTAACCAACTGAGCCACCCAGATGCCCCAAAATACGTTTCTTTCTAAATAAGTGCAAAACACTACTGTGTGTGTTTTTCTAGTACAAGGTTATCTTATGGAGTGAGTGTGCCGAGGCAAGGAATTTGGGAAACTTGTTTTGAGCAACGCTAGCAGAACTGGGATCCATATAATCTGATGATGATGTATGATAGATGCATAATTTTCTTTGGTCCTCGTATTCAGTCATAGCCAGCTGGCGAGAAGGCAATATTTAAACACAAAGCAGGCTTGGGTGAGTCAGACAGCACCGGTAAACCTTGTGATGAAAATGATTCCTGAGCATGCTTATCTCACTTGATACTAGACTCCATTACTTGTCAGTAATTGATTTGTTGCAATTCCTGGAGCATAGCATTCAGCATCCTTATCTGTCTGAGCAAGAAGAAGCAATTAAATTTCTGACCCAAAGACAAAAAATGTATGTGTGCTTAGCCCAAACTTTTCAGTTTTTATTCATTTTGTACTTCTGGCTGCACAACTGAGTAAGACTGTCCTCCAGTTTTAGTAGTTGTCCTACCAAGTAAATCATTAAAGTTATGTGCCATTGATTTCATTTTAATGCATGCTTTCTGACTTTTACAATGACGTAATAAAAATACACTTGGTCTCAAACTTAACTTTTAAAAAGTTCAAGTGGAAATCTATCAGATTGGGAGGGCATGGATATCATTAAAAAATGAGTCAATGTAACTTATTATTTCCTAATGTGACAATTTATGGGATAATCATGTGGATAGTCCAATAATCAAACATATTTGTATTGACCTTGTATAGGTTAATCCATTTGAAGTTGCCAATAATCAACTATTTTGCACCTGTAGAAATGGCAAGTTCATATGGTTCAACCTAATAAAACATTCCAAATGTATTGAATGGGGAGAGCAACAGGAGTCTGTTCTGGACTGAATTATGTCCCTCCCAAATTCATATGGTGAAGCTCTAGCCTCTGATGTGACTCTATTCGGAGATAGACCTTAAGGGAGATAACTACGGTTAAATGAGATGATAAGGGTGGGGCCCTAATCTGACTGGGTTGTTCTCACAAGGAGAGGAAGAGACAACCGAGTTCTCTCTCTCCCTGCAAGCACAGAGGAGAGACATGTAAGACCACAGTGAGAAAGCACTGTCTACAAAAGAGAAAGAGAGGTCTTACCAAAACCTGACTCTGCTGGCACCTTGATTTCAGACTTCTGGCCTCCAGAAGTGTAAAAATACAAATTTCTGTTGTTTAAGCTACCCAGTCTATGATATTTTGTTATGGCAGCCCAAGCAGACGGATTCAAGTGCCAATCCCCAATCCGCCCTGAATCTTCCACTCCTGGTTGAGTAGCGAAACTGGGTCAAATGTTAAAGGGATATAATGACATATATTCCTGAAGCCTATGGTCTCATTTCCAGGTCCACTAAACACCAAAGTGAAAACTCTGTGCCACTCCAGAGCAGCTTCGATTTTAAATTGCTGCTGCAGAATTACAAATAGGTGTCTTGATTAGTAAAAACCTGATTTATTCAAATTAGACCCCACACACGCTAAAAGCCTCAGTTAAATGGATTAGTTCTAGTGGTAGTATCTACACACTACTCTTTGGAAGATAGGCAGACTAAGACTGTCACTGTTACACCTCATCAGTAAACTGGAGGCAGTTGTGAGGATCAGAGGTATAAGAGTAAAACCCTTCCCCTTGTTTCTAGCATAGAATAGTTGCTTAATAAATCGTTTTGTTGTTTCAATAAAACAAAAGCACATTTCAAGAAAAGCCAGGACTGGGCATGGAGTGCCCCCATGCCACGCACAGGCAGGGGCATTAATTCATAGCGGAGGCTGAGGATATCTGGGGGTCCTTCGCCACCAGACATCCAGTTTGGGAACTGAGAGCAGAGTGGGGTGGCTCCTCCCTCTCCCGGGCCAGAGAACTACCACACAGCTGTGGAGATGCTGTGGACAGTGTCTTTTTGACCCCCCCGCCCTTGACCAGAAGGGCTGGAGACAACTACTGGACACTGTGTAGCCCAGAGGCACCTGAGCCAAGAGGCAGGCAGGCAGAGCTGATAGTCTACAGAGCAAAGCCAGTAGCCTGTTCAGTCAGGGAACCTGTAGTGCCAGTCAGCTCGAGTTGAGGCAGCAAAGAGCTTTACTGGCTCTACCGCTGCTGCCCTTGCGGCACCCGGGCTGGGAGTCGAATCTGTAGCCCCACTCATTGCTGAGTACAGCATTCAGCCTATCCAACCAGGGAGCCCAACCAGAGCACACAAGAAGCTGCATAACCAATTCTACAGGTCTACATAGAGTGTCACTTGAACAGAGAGCACAGCCCCTGGCTTCCCCCTTACACAGAGCAAAACCAATGGCCTCAGCTGACCATGGAATTGAGTGCACACTCTGGCCTGATTCACGTCCCCAGACAATGAGCTTTGCAGGCCTTGGGTACTGTCCTGCTGACCTGCCAATGCAGGGATGCTAATTCATAGCCCCAGCTACTACTGAAAATAGTACCCAATCCCAGGCATCTAGTAAGCCTGAACAGAGAACGCAGGAAAATGTGGGATCCAGCCTAAGTTTCTCTTGGGTAGAGAACCAGCCAGCAATCTAATCCAACTATTGTCAGCCAGCGGCACAACACCCTCATCCCCATCCTCAGACTCAAACTTCTGCCTCACCCCAAGGTAGACCATAATAGCAGGCTCCACCTGCCCAAAGACATTACCAGGAGACACCCAGAAACCCAAACTGAGCTGACTGGTGAGCACCTGTCTCTGCCAAAGCAAATCTGTAACGTCTGGAAGAGGGGCCCAATTCCTCAAATGCACAGATACCAACATAAGGAATCAGGATCACAAAAAATCAGGTAAATATGACATCACCAAAGGAAACTGATAAAGCTCCAAACACTGTCCCCCAAGAAATGGAGATCTATAAACTATCAAAGAATTCAGAATAATTCTTTAAGAAAGTTTAGTAAATGATAAGAAAAAACAACCAAACAAAATTAGGAAAATGCATGAAAATGAGAAGCTTGAGAAAGGAAAAGCAACCATCAGAAAAAAAAAGTCAAACAGAAATTTTAGTGTTGAAAAATAAATAATTGGATTGAAAAATTGAGTAGATTTTCAAAAGTAGACTCAACCACACAGAAAAATTACAACCTGGAAAATTACCCAGAAGAGCAAAAAGAGAAAAAAAGAGTCAAGAAAGATTATGTATTATATAACACAATGAAAAGAAACAACGTTCACATCATAAAAATTCCAGAAGGATAAGAGAAAGAGAAAGGGACGAAAAGTATATTTAAAGCAATAATGGCTGAAAACATGCCAAACCCAGGGAGAGAAATGTACATTTATATCTACAAGGCCCAAAGAACTCCAAATAGGTTGAACCTGAATAGAACAATATTGAGACACATTATAATTGAATTGTGAACAATCAAAGTAAGGTAAGTATACTATAGAGATATAGTCATCAAAACAGTATGGTACCAGCATAAAAAGAGACAAATAGACCAATGAAGAAAAGGCAGTACTTTTAACAAATGGTACTGGGAAATTGAATATATTCACATGCGAAAGAATGAAACTGAACCCATACCTTACTCATCACAAAAATGAACTCAAAACTGATGAAAGATTTAAATGTAAGACCTGAACCCATAAAATTCCTTGAAGAAAACTTAGGAATAAACCTCCTTAAAATGTTCCTTGGTAATGAAGTTTTTAATATGATACTTGAGGCACAAACAACAAAATCAAAATTAAACAAACAGGACTACATTAAACTAAAAAGCTTCTTAGCAAAAAGAAACCATCAACAAAGTGAAAAGACAACCTATGGAATGGGAAAACATTTTTGTAAACAATATATCTGATAAGGTATTAATATTTAAAATATACAAAGAATTTATACAACTCAATAGCAAAAAAGCAAATAATCCAATTTAAAATGGGCAAAGTATCTCAATATACATTTCTCCAGAGAATAAGGCTAGCAGGTATATAAAAAAATGTTTGACATCACAAGTCATTAGGTAAATGCAGATTAAAACCACAGTGAGCTGTCACCTCATGCCTATTAGAATGGCCATCAACAAAACACTAGAGACAACAAATGCTAGTGTGGATGTAGAAAAAATACAATCCTTGTGCACTTTTGGTGGGATTATAAGTTGGTGCAGCCACTGCAGAAACTAGTAAGGAGGATCCTCAAAAATGTAAAACTAGAACAACCGTATGGTCCAGCAATTCCACGTCTGAGAATATATCCAAAGGAAATGAAAAACCTGACTTGAAAAGATATCTGCATCCTCATGTTCATAACAGCATTATCACAGTAGCTAATACATGGAAACAACCCAGTGGCCACTGATGAATGAATGGATAAAATTTTGTGTATCTATATAGATATGATGGAATATTATTCAGCCATAAAAAACCATGGATGGTCCTTGAAGACATTATGCTAAACATAAACTGGAATGTGGAATCTAAGAGCAAGCCAACAAACAAAAACAACAAAAAAACAAGCTCACAGAGGAAGAGATCAGACTTACGGTTACCAGGGGTGGAGCGTGTAGGGAGGGAAATTGGAGAAGGGCATTCAAAAGGCACAAAATAGTTAGAAGATAAGTAAGTACTGGGAATGAAACGCACATGATGGTGATAGCTGACACTATTGCATGGTACATGGGAAAATTAAGATAGTAAATCCCAAGAGTTCTCATCACAAGGAGAAAATTTTCTCCTTTCTTCTTTCTTTTCATTGTACACGAGAAGATGAATGTTAGCTTAATCTATTGTGGTATTGCTTCACAATATATGCAAATCAAACCATAATGCTATATACCTTAAACTTAAATAGCGATGTACATCAGTTACTACTCAGTGAAACTGGGGGAAAAAAAAGAAAGTTTCTCCAAAAAATGTGAAGGGTTTCTATTAATAAAAGTAGTAGTTTCCCCAAGATACCCTGTTTTATGAGACTTTTAGGAAGTTAATTAAGATTTTACTCTTCATGTTCTTCTATTTTTATGAGTGATCCATATGAGCTAGAAGAATATTAAAGCAAGTCATCAGTGAGTGGAAAACAAACTAAAGTATTCTATTCTTAGTGAGTACATTAAGTAGAAGACATCATTACATTTGAAGCAGTGCTCATAAGCATAAGGTTGATGCAATAAAATATGATTAATCAAGACCTGATTTAATAACAAAAAGTGATAATCAGAAGAGTAAACATAATCACATGCACAGATATGTTTCTCTTCCAAAAACTTCCTTCAACTTTTTCCCAAAGTGTTACAACATAGAATACTTATATTTTACAGGTAACCCTTTCTGCTACTCACTATCTTCCATTGCACAATTAAGATCTTATTTTCTTTCCTTGATCAAAAATTTATTTTACTTGCTTATTGATGTAAACCCATAATGTGAAAAAATCCAGTAATTTAATAATACTTTCACATATGACTACATTTAAAGCAGAAATTCACAAAGCCAGAAGCCTTTGTGTCGTCACTAAAATAGCATTCTAAAAATTGTCTGATTCTAAACTAACAGTTGATTATGGTCCATATATGAATGTAAGGAGCCATTTTGAGTGTTTGGTTTCACCCTATCTTTGTTTCAATCATTATCCAGTGCACTGAGGACAATTAAACAAATGTGAATTACCATTCACAATCTGTATCTTTGACAAAGGACCTGCAGCTGTCACCAGCATAGTTTGCCCCACATTTTCCATAACACTGCTAAAGAACTCCAGTGTTAGCAAATTTGTGATTTCATTCAGGACAGTCCTCATTTGTCACAGCACAAGGAAGGACTTTCAGGTGTCTTCAAGTAACATGACATTACATAGACAATTCAGCAAGATTTTATGCAGGCATGTTTCCAAATGGATCAATGAAAGTTTTGCTGATCCAGCAGTGGCAGGATTAATTATACCATAAGAGTAATAGTAACTATAATGATTATTTATTGTCACGAATGGCCCAGGTTCTGTGCTACATCTTGGTGAAGTAGGCAGCATTATCCTTATTTTAGGGTATACAGAAACTAAGAAATTATAATGATTTCACCAAGGTCCCATAATTATGAATCTACAGAACAAACATAGGAGTTCAGTTCTGTTAAGTCCTCAGTCCTTGGGCTTATCCATCACTTCACTGACATACTCCTATGTCCTTATCCTTAATGATGGTTTAAAGTTATTCTTAGGGAACTTGAATATTTTGAAACTTCTCCCAATGTCACAGACCCATGGATTTATATTTAATCAAGCATTTTTTTAATGATAAAAACATACAGTAAATAATCCAATATTCACAGATGTGGAAACAGACCAGATAGCAAATAATCAGAGTTTTTTGAGTTGGAACTCAGTGCTAGGGAGAATTTTTAGCAGTCACGTAGCTTAAGCATTTTCTCTTCCTAATTATGATATATTTTCTAACGCAGAGTTGCCCAATGCTTTGATATTTTGAAAGCATTTTATTAATATAAGCTTTTCAATGTCTTTGTAAGATTCATTAACCCAAATTTACAAATGAGCAAACTGGGATTCAGATAAGCTGACTGCTATGGCCACATAGTAAGTATTATCATCATAATTAACTCTTCCTAACTCAATAACTTTTTTATTTTAATATAGGAGTGTTCAATTGTTAACATATTAAATTTTCTATTCTTTCCCAGTCTTAATGTCTCATAAATTTTAACTCTTTTAGTCCATCAATTTCATGCCATCGATTTCAGTGATACAGAACTAGATTTAATATGTGCTCTAATAAAATACATACTTGGTTTGTGATAACTGCTTTGAAAGTGAAAACTTAAAGTAATACTGGAAATGTAGAAGAATAGAGTAAGCTGTGATGTAGTCACAGAGTAAGGCACTTTAAGGGTATCTCAGGGGTTCTAACCGAAGATAAGTACTTCTTGACCAGGTCAGAAGTTTCTGGCCTTTGAGATAAACATCGCATTACAGTTGGAACCTCAAAGACAGACGTACAAATTACTACACTAGTTTGTTTTCCTTCCTATTTTCTTGAGAATGCAGCTACCTCCTACATCAAGCACGGAAGATTATTCTGTGAGGATGAGGTGCACTATGATGTCAATAATAAGAGGTCAGAGTGTAATCCCAAATGTCCTTAGCTTTCTTTAGCTCGCCTTTGAGGATGCTGTATCTTTGAATTTATATGAACACATTTAAGCACAATTTCTTGAGTTAACCGGTCTTATATCTTCATCTTCTTATTCAAGTTTCTGAAATGTTCTCTGTATCAAATTATTTGAGAGTTAGTAAACTTGTGTATTTGCTCCTTCTCTAGATCCAGTTTAATAAAGATCTGTCAAGATATTGCCCTTTATAGTTTAATAATTATTAGTTTGAATTACCAGATGCCTTTACTTATTCTGAAAGCAATTACCTGGCCTATTTAAAAAAAAAAAAACTCTTTCCAAATCTATTCCCATTAGATTTTTCCACCAATCTGTATGTTAATATTTAAAGTTCCTCATTAATACAAAGTCATCTATCTAACTTTTCACGCTCATGAATCTCCTCAAACAGTTCAAGCTTAGCATTATGTGAATTCTTGTTGTTATTGTCACTGATTTTGTCATGTTCTTGTCAAAAGGAGGGCTCTATTCTTTTGGAGAGGGTTCTTTAGATTGTCTTACGTAAAGTCTTCTGAATCCTTCATACCTCACCATCTCAGGAATGCACTCAAAGTAATGTCATTTTTTCTATTTTTGCACCATGGAATGAGAAATGTGCAGGAAAATGCTTCAGCTTCCCTCTGAGTCACCTGAAACACATGGGAACCCAACGTTTAATAATCTGTATCTTCATTTGTCCTTGGAAATGCTCAGTCATCTTTGACACAACCATTCTATGAACTGAGGGCCAAACCCTTGGATATTAGTGGATAATCTCAGTCTGCCTCTCTTGTTAGTCACCTACTGATTGTACAGAGCCCAACTGGTAATAATTGAAGACCTAGGTTCATTTCCAGTTCCCTTCAGCAAGCACCTTAGATTTTTCAAAGTTAAAGAAGAATATATTCATTTATCTGGCTATCCACAAATGGTCGGTGCATGGCTTCCCAAAGACTATTGATTCAGTTGCTCTTTACACTGCCATCAGTATAAAGATTCACCCCAAATTTTTGTACATTTGTCTTCTGCCCATGGGTGAAAATTTATAAACCATATAGACAAGGACTACATCTTCTTGCTGGTCCACCACCTTACTAGTTCTTATTAGAACACTAGTATGGAGGTGGGAAGATGAGAGATATTGCAATTGAAAAATGGCTCCCATAAGATTTATCTCAGTATTTATCATGGTTCTAGTTTTATAGATGAAGAAAAATAGTCAGATCGTAGTGGTTGTTAAGACATGTGCAAATAAATATGAGTCATTGGAAGTTGGAAAATAGAAGTTAGAAGTACCACTTTTTTTTTTTACTAGATTATCCACTTTGGCAGGGGCTGGAATGGGGAGAATTTACAGGATAGGACAATGTTTTAAGAAAGATTGAGTACTATAATAGATTTGAAAACACAATGATGTGCTTAAGAATTAAGTTAAATTAAGAATTTAGGCAAGGATTCCAAAGGATTAAATATGAGCAGTATTGTTGTTAATCTAGATTAAATGGTAGAATTCCCGAAGATTCCTTGAAGTTGAAAAGATATATTTTGCAAAAGAATTAGGTTAAATAATTTATAAGAAAATAAAGTGAAGAAACATACTAAACAAGTATCTTCTTTGGGCAAGTGCTTTACACATTCTCATTTAATTGTCAAAATAAGTAGAAAGATTAGTTCACTTTGTCCCTGAAAAAGCTCAGAGTCAGGAAAGTAAAGTAACCAGCCCAAGGGTACATAGCTCATGCTCTTTCATCCGCCTCACATCATTTCTATGAATAACCAATTTGCTCAAATATTCATGGAAGTTGAATTTAATGTTGGTATCTTTATAAAGTGAGTTAAGATTCAGTATTAACTCTGAATTTCAGCACTGGATTATTAGTCACCCATGAATCAGTCAACAACGCTATTTGACTGTCTATGTCTAATACGGACAAACAGTGGAGATACTGAGGATTCGGAAAGAAACTAATATCTTATTCCTGAGATGGATGGCGTCTAAAAGAGAAGACAGAATGTGCATAAATCTTTAGAAAAATGTATACATGTACAGAATCATTTTGTAAGCCAAAAATCAGAAGGATGTGACTGGCGATAAATGTTGGAGTGACCTGAGTTAAAGTTGCCCAGATACATTTATGTCTTGAAGTCAGATTTTATAAAATTTAAACATGATATAGGTGTTCGCTATGTGTCAGACATAAGTGATCATTATTAGTCCTCATATGAACGTTGTAGAGTAGGTACTAATATTATCTCAGTTTTACTGGTGATGAAACTAAAGCATAAAAAAAGAATCAAGCATCTTGGCCAGGTTTCCAGAGCTGGTAAGTGGCAGAGCTGGGATTTGAACTGCTGCTCTTACCTTGACCTTATGCCTTCAGTGTCAGTATGCCATGTAAGTAAGCAGTCTATGTTTACCTTAGGACCCCCCATGTGGGGGAACAGAACAGTGACCGGGACACACAAGGACCCTGCTTAGTTACACTCGCAGTACTAGGCACTCAATACATGTTAACAATGCATTTTAATTTAAAAAATAATGTATGTTTTCACTGGCTTGGGTAAATTACCTACATCAGTTTCCTTAATCCGAAGTTACGCTTAAAATCTACCCTTAAAAATTAATACCATTTTTTCCAAAATTTCTGTTAAGGAGAAAGATTTGGGGGATTCCTACTTAGAATCAGGAGAGCAGTTTAAACACTCCTACAGTCTTAAAATGATTCTTGAATGGGGCATTAAATCGTGTATCTTTGTAATATATTTTCATAATATGGTATGCTGCTCTTGTCCATTTAAGGAACCATTTGCTCCCACTGCTCCAGACTGCTTATTATGCATGTTGTTCAGCATCTCTTATCCAGTAAGTAGCTATTAAATGATGTTTAATAACATGTGGCAAATAACATGTGGCGAATTCATCCTACAGTGAAGAAATTCACACTGCCATTCTTCCCCAAAATACCCATCATTTACCAAATTTGAATGGCCTTATTAGCCTATCAATGTTGCTTATTCCTATTATGAAGACCCACCTCTAAAAATCATCAAGTACAACCCATTAAAATGAATGAATATTCTAGAAACCTGCTAAAGTAATCTACATTTTAATGAGACATGAAGGGCTCTAGGAATATATTCATTCTCTTACGTATGTTTCCTTACCTGCCCTCTAGAGTGGAGGATGTGAGCAGTGTCAGGCTCTGCTAAGATCCTCCCCCACCTCCACCCCCACCCCCAAGTTTGCTGCCTAAGCTTGCACGCAGGGACCCACATGGCATCGCAGAAAGGGCTCTTTACATATATGTAGTGCCATAGCGACTTACAGAGCTATGCTCACGCGTGTCTGCCCATGTGTGGGTGTGCTTCGTACGCCTGTGATGGGAGCCCGCGTCGGTCTCCCTCTCCTTTCACCTGACCGGTGGGAATCCCAGCAATTCCCCGGAACTCAGGGAATAGTGAGATGAGGTAAATAGCTCTTTCCCCTTCCCTGGTGGCAGGCACCGCTGGGTCCCGGGAATCTGCAATGCCTCTTCTCACTAGCAGCTAATAAGGGAGCCTGGGAAGATGAGCAAGTGGAGAATACATGAACGAGGAAAGGGCCGCTGTACAAAAGATGCTTCGGGAGCTACTGAACTATGATTGTGTTTCTACATACAAAGCCCTGGGAGGCTAGAGGGGACGCAGAGAAACTCTGAATCTAAAATGCTCTGAGATTATTTTTCTAATTGTGCCTAGAAACCACCGCTTGGCGTGTGTCCTGCGCGGGGTTAAGGAATCCCAGCGAGCACCTGCTGAAACTCGCCGCGCGGCATCCGGCACTTTGAGCTTCGGTGGGGTTTGCGCTCCGAAGACGCGTCCACGCACCATTTTCCCAGGCGTTGTGCGGGTTTCTTAAACAGCCCAGCTGCTGCCTCGGAAAGGAGTTTCTAGAAGCTCCTTCCCTACTGCCTCCCCTCCCCCCTCTTTTTTTTTTTTTTCCGGTTTTTACCCCCGCGAGGAGCTTCTCCGGCTCCACTGTGTCCGCCCTCCGAGGGGTACAGGTGCCGCTGTCCCGACTTCTGCCTCCCGGCCCGCCGACGCCGCCTCCTCCGGGCAGGCCCGGGGGCTTCACCCGGCGCTGCTG